>NC_091211.1:32011212-32133712 GCF_040958095.1 Procambarus clarkii | reverse complement strand
CCCGATTTAAATTTCCTTACTTTGCTGTTCTGGTCGTAATGAGTCTTCATCCTCTCCTGTGCTTTCAATAGATTATCCTTAGCAAAGTTATGCACCCTCTCTAGAATGTGTTGTAGGTTTTGAAGAAACTGGGGCACATTCTGATGCTCACTGAAGGTGGCATCACGTAGAGAGTCTTTAAAAGCTTTGAGAGGAGTACGGCACTTACGTCCGTAGAGCATCTCATAAGGAGATACTCCTAGAGACTCATTGGGAAGACTTCTAAATATACACATGATTAAATCTATTTGCTTATCCCAATCCTTAGAGGTTTCATTGCAAAACTTCTTCAGGAGTGCTTTAATAGTCTGATGACTACGCTCAAGAGAACCCTGTGAAGCAGGATGATAGGGGCTGGACAATATCTGTGTGATGTTGAACTCTCCCAGTGTCCTCTTGAAGAGATCACTGGTGAAGTTGGTGCCACAGTCGTTCTGAACCTCCCTTGGAAATCCATACTGGGTGAAGATCTTCAATAAGTGTTTCACCACCGTAGCAGCCGTAATGTTTTTTACTGGAACTGCTATGGGGAATCTGGTGGTAGGACACAGGATGGTTAGTATATAGGCGTAAAAAGAACTGGTCCGAGGTAAAGGACCGACACAGTCTATAATAAGTCTGTGAAAAGGTTCTGCAGGCACCTGGATGGGTGTCAGTGGTGCTCTGGGGATAGAGATGTTCGGTTTACCTGCCATCTGACATGTATGACACTGTTTGACGTACTGTTTGACGCTATTTACCATACCTGGCCAGTAGTAGTCTTGACGGATTCCGTGGTAGGTCTTGTTAAATCCGTAGTGGGAGAGTGCTCCGTGGGCCAGGTGTAGAATAGTGGGCCGCAGGCTGGCAGGAATCACTAGTTGTTCGACGTTGGCCCAATCGTCCTCCTCCTTCAGTTTACTGGGTCTGTATCTGCGGTAGAGCAACTCGTTCTCTAGGAAGAACCCAGGAATACTGTCAGGTTGAGTCTCAGCCTGGAAGAATAATGGTGTCAAGGTAAGATCTTCCCTCTGTAACTTACGGAACTCCAACGTGGTCAGATTCGGAGGTAGTTTCTGAGGGTCTTGAGGGACAGCGGTAGCAGTAGAGTCAGCTGGCTGTGGTCGTGCAGCTTGTGCACGGGTGGTCACTAAAACCGGAGGAGAAACTTCATCACTCTCTTGAACCTTTGCTGGAACATACTCAAAGATGGGATTATCCATTACAGAGGTACACACCTGGGGTTTGTCCATGACGATCAGGTTGGTCGGTTGCAGGTCTTCTGCCAAGTCGTTGCCCAGGAGAAGTTGCACTCCAGGCATGGGAAAAGGCTTTTCCCTGATGGCGACTTGGACTTCACCGGTCACGAAGGGACAATCCAGGTGGACTCTGGCGAGTGGATAAGGAGTGGTAGCAGTGAGGTCAGTGATGAAGACGGTTTCCCCGGTGTAGGCGATATTGGGCACAGCTGATTTCAAAAGGATTGATTGAAGAGCCGCTGTGTCCCTCAAGATCTTCAGTTTGAAACGTCCCTCCGGATCTGAACCGTTGGTAGAGACAGTTCCAGGATACAGGTGTTTACTGAAGAGAGAAATATCATTAACATGAACACCAACATTCATCACAGGCTTACCGGACTTAGGAGGGGTCTGTTTGGGTTTAGTGGATTCAGTATTACCTTTGTATTGAGACTTACCACATTTATCTATGGTATGTCCATAGAGTCTACAATACTTACAGTACAATTGCGAGCCAGCTTGATCGGTACTCACTTTCTCGTAACTGTACCACGACTTCTTACTGGAGGATGGTTCTGGTGTCAGCCGGTGGATGAAGCTGTAAGTGTCAGCCGACTTAGCACACTTTAGGTAGTCGGTCTCCTCTTTATCTGCTAAATATAAACGGACAGGAGGAGGCACACGCCTCAAGAATTCTTCAACTAGCATGAGGTTGACAAGTTCTGCAAAAGTAGAGACATGTGCTGCTTCCAGCCATTTCATGAAATATCTCCTTTTGGTATTAGCAAATTCTAGAAAGGTAGTGGTACTTGCCTTTAGGTAGTCACGGAATTTTCTTCGGTAGCTTTCGATGGAGAGAAGGTAGGCGTCCAACACTGCTTGTTTCAGAGTCTGGTAGTCATTCTCAGACGCCAAAGTACTGAGTGTAACTACAGCTCTACCTGTGAGATGTACTCTGAGAAGGGTAGCCCATTGGTCGGCAGGCCAGCTAAGGTGATTAGCAAGGGTCTCAAAGGTGGTAAAAAATACGTCGACTTCTGTCTCTACGAATGGTGGCATTAACTTACTTGCATGTGAGATATTGAAACTTACAGGAAGACTGGCGGTAGCTTGCTGGCGTTGAGCGAGGTGTGTAGTTTCCAACGCGAGTTCTTGTTGACGACATTCCATAGCCAGAGCTGCTTGTTGTTTGTCATGCTCGCGTTGCATCTCCAGGTGGCGTTGTTTTGCTTCAAGCTGTACTTGTTCACGCTCACGGAGTATTGCAATCTCACGTTCTTGTTCTTCTTTCCTCAAGGCAGCTTCTCGTTCTTTGAGTGCGATTTCACGTTCCTTTTCTTCCTTTCGTATGGCAGCTGCTTCCCTTTGCTGCTCTCGCTCGATCTTGGCAAGCTCTAGTTTGAGTTTCATCGTTGCCAAGTCAGGTTTATCTGCAATAGAGTAAGTTTCGTGAGTTTCAGAGTCAATCTTACCTTCCTCTAAGAGATGATCCAGTAACAGGTTATGCAGGTCATTTTTGTGGCTCCATGGGGAACATCTAGTGCAAGAGTTTGTAATTCGGTCCTCTTGGCACGACTTAAGTTCCCTATTTCACCTGCTGGATCTGCACGGAAAGCTTGGAGACGAAACATGGTGAAATTAGCAAATAAATGCACAACGAATATACTGTTGTGATATGGTGAATGTCAGAAACAGGACAACATGGCAACTGTTACCTATCCTGTGGAATCGTTAACAATTAATGGTAATTTCAAGATGGTAAATGATTAATAAATCAAGATCGCAGGAAATCTTGTACCCGGTACTCAATGTAAGAGGATAAGGGCAAGAAAATCCTACTAAGTAAGCGAAACAGAGTTTCTAAAACAAATGAAACATTTAATTGCCTCAAAAGTGAATTAGGTAGTCCAAGAATGTAGGCATACCTTGCCGAGTCTCTATAGGACATAAGCAAGTTTTTCCCACTGAAATGAAATATGATACTTACAGAATTAGTGAACTTTTGTGCTCTGAAAAAAGAAAGCTAATTCCCTACCTAGGTAAATATCATCATCTCTGACCGACGTGTAGGGGTGCGAGGTGTCAACTGGTGACGAGAACTGCTGCTGAGGTCCCAATTCAGCAACTAAAGTTCGTGCGAGAGGAACTATGGCCCTCTTTATCCTCCTACCGTCGGATTGCAGAAGATTAGGTGCACTTGACCCGGGGACAGACCACAGTACCAGGGTACCAATATGATGATCTACCGAAAATATGAGAAATATCCTAGGGACAAAAGATGGTAAACACGAGTAATAACACGGAGGGAGAGATGACCAATTAAGAAAATGACTGAGGCCTACAGTCACCACGTAATCCAAACTTGTCTCACCTTCACTTGACAGTCTCCGTGGTGTAGTGGTAAGACACTCGCCTGGCGTTCCGCGAGCGCTATGTCATGGGTTCGTATCCTGGCCAGGGAGGATTTACTGGGCGCAATTCCTTAACTGTAGCCTCTGTTTAACGCAACAGTAAAATGTGTACTTGGATGAAAAAACGATTCTTCGCGGCAGGGGATCGTATTCCAGGGACCTGCCCGAAACGCTACACGTACTAGTGGCTGTACAAGAATGTAACAACTCTTGTATATATCTCAAAAAAAAAAAAAAAAAATATGCTACTCTCGGAATGCACAATACACACAGCACCATATGAATATAAAATTGAATATTGAAAATAGTGAAAAGCTACTTTACCAAAGCCAAGTACGCTTACCACAAATTTACGTTCTGGTACTAGTACCTGAGTGAAGCTCCTTGGACAGGCCCCCATGAAATGTGACGGTAAAGTGTTGGAGTGTTGATGTTCGGCAGTCCTCCAATGGCAGGTGGCAATGCCTTGTCACATTTACAGAAAAAAAAAAGAGACTGCTTGCCTGTTTGTCTGTGGTAAGGTAATGGGAAGACACACAAAACACAAAATATAAACAATGAAATTTTAATTACTTTAGAAAACAAGATATGAACAAGATATTATAAAACAAGATATAAATATACATATATATATATATATATATATATATATATATATATATATATATATATATATATATATATATATATATGTCGTACCTAGTAGCCAGAACGCACTTCTGAGCCTACTATGCAAGGCCCGATTTGCCTAATAAGCCAAGTTTTCCTGAATTAATATATTTTCTCTAATTTTTTTCTTATGAAATGATAAAGCTACCCATTTCATTATGTATGATGTTAATTTTATTTTATTGGAGTTAAAATTAACGTAGATATATGACCGAACCTAACCAACCCTACCTAACCTAACCTAACCTATCTTTATAGGTTAGGTTAGGTTAGGTAGCCGAAAAAGGTAGGTTAGGTTAGGTTAGGTAGGTTAGGTTGTCGAAAAACAATTAATTCATGAAAACTTGGCTTATTAGGCAAATCGGGCCTTGAATAGTAGGCTGAGAAGTGCGTTCTGGCTACTAGGTACGACATATATATATATATATATATATATATATATATATATATATATATATATATATATATATATATATATATATATATATGTCGTACCTAGTAGCCAGAATGCACTTCTCAGCCTACTATGCAAGGCCCGATTTGCCTAATAAGCTGTCGGAAAATCCGACACCATTTAATATATCATACAGACAGATAACTGCTGTATTGTATAAACAAGTTAACCCATAGAAAACGTAACTTGTAGTGGAATTACTGTCTATAGAAAACGGGATATCATCACCACATACTATTATAATCCACCACCTATTATGGTGGGAATTATTCTTAAATACATTAGTCTTTGGACTTTACCATCATAAAAACATCTCATATAAATTAACTTAATAATCAATATTAAAGTAGAGTAAATGTGACCCTTCTATCACTTACTGTCATCTGGACATTGTAGGCCAGGCGTCAGGGTGAGGAGTGGCGAGCCATTGTTTATACTAAGACCAGAGAGGCTCACGGGAGCAAATACGGCTCCTGTTAATTTTACTTGGACGAAGTGTTATGGAAACCAAAGGTGTACCATTATCAACACGCTGTCAACAAATTCAAGTTAAGTGTTCTACCGAAACCCATTTATCTATCACTTATGGCCATTAATGTCATTAGATAGGGTGAACCGGTTAGAGCATAAGATCGCCTCATACTAAAGGTAATTAAGCCAGGTCTTTAAGGTTCCATGTACAGTGTTTCTCTGATATAGCTGTCATATATAGGATTCTGGCTTCTTAGCTAGCGCCCTTTTGACAGGTCAAGACGAGGAAGCATGCTTTGTGCATCAGTTACCAGGGTGATGGAAGCTACCTCAAAGAGGGAAAATGTGGTGTCTACATCCTGGTTATACCTGGTGGACTAAGGCCTGCTGTACAAATAAGATAAGGAACCTCTTCAATGTATGTAGTCTAATACTGTAGTTTGATTGACTGCATATATATAAATTAAATTAATATAAACCCCCCCTAATGTGTAGAGGATCGATTTGTGAGATTATGAGATTATTGCAGAAATACAGTCCACTTATCATTATACAAATTGCTATCGAAGTATATAAATTAACGTAAATATAAATTCTATATATATTGATATAAATTAAATAAATATAAATCTCACAGGTCGGTACCCACATTATTTGGACCTTCAGAACCGGATTATTTGGTCCTTTGAACCGACATTTGGTCATCTTAGTACCGGATGAACCAGTTAACCAGTGGATTCATTAAATATACTAGTGCAGTGTGATTTAAACAAAGCCAGTCAAAGACGGCGGCGTTGCCTCGAACGAGTTCACAAGCCCCGCTCAGTTCAGATCAGCAACATCAGCGGTTTCAGGGACACCCACAGATATTTGGTGGCGTGTTATTCCGTGAAATGACAGCGCTAATATTGAAGCCAGCCAAATTAGTGGCTGTGTCGCGAGATTGTTCACAGATTTCGTGGTGTTAAATTTCGCGAGAAATTATCCACAAATTTTGTGGAGTTTATTTTGCGAGGTCACTAATAATATTTAATACTTCTAGATAATATTAGAAGTTTTATAGAGGTAATTAAGAGGCTATTATCAATAATTGTGTATATTATTTCTCCAAATAGAGAATTATTTAATATATATTGCACTAGTGATCACAGTATAATATTTACTAATTGCCAACCCACAACAGGGTAGGATATTAACATTGACTAGTTGAACTATTTATCATTCATCCTAGTCCCATTATTACCATAGTCAGTTGTACTATATTCAACAACCTAACACCATTAATGAATGGTCCAGACCCTATTTTGGGTGTAATTTTTATCAACTTGAGTTGAGTTGTATATATAATAATTTACTTATGATCATTACACCTTTGAGTGATTAATTAGTGTCTATTCCATCCTAGGGTGATATAGAAGCGCTAACCTAAAGGTACTTCCAGTGACACTGGTTTATCACTCAAATCATTAGTGTGTATGATTGTATATATATAATGTGTATTAATTTTAAGTACTAACCTCTAGTAGAGGTAGGATTATCGCCTAGTGAGTGCAGCATTTACCCTAGGCTACCATTAGTGCTTGTTCAGTATTATGAGCAGTCCCATTATAAGTCCCACAAGGCTTTACCAACTAGCTAATATGGATAATGCAGGGAGAATGAAAAGAACCCTTGCAGGTCTTAAAGGCCACTTAACAAGACAGATCAAGAAATGTGAAGATTTGTCACAACAATCTCAAGTTGATTATGCTGACCTGGAAAGCTATTATCAAGCAGCTGCAGGTAAATTTGAGCAAATCAAATGCCAAATAGCAACATATGTGGCTGAACTAAATCACCAAATCACCATATTAATCAAGATGTAAATAGCAGTCCCCGTGGTGTAGTGGTAAGACACTCGCCTGGCGTTCCGCGAGCGCTATGTCATGGGTTCGTATCCTGGCCGGGGAGGATTTACTGGGCGCAATTCCTTAACTGTAGCCTCTGTTTACGCAACAGTAAAATGTGTACTTGATGAAAAAACGATTCTTCGCGGCAGGGAATCGTATTCCAGGGACCATAGGATTAAGGACTTGCCCGAAACGCTACGCGTACTAGTGGCTGTACAAGAATGTAACAACTCTTGTATATATCTCAAAAAAAAAAACTTGCCAACACCAATTTATCAGAAACAGAAATAGACGACATTATGGTTGATCTTGCGAATTATGAAGATCACACTTAGGCCACGTTACAGCCTTATGTCAAATTAATTGCCCAGAACAAGGCAACAGCAACAACAACAACAGTTGCATCTAATACGAGTCAAGCAGAAGCTCGACTCCCTCCAATTAATTTACCCACTTTCTCAGGAAAAGATGAGGAAGATTGGGACGAATTTTGGAACAAATTCGTTGACCTTGTAGACTCAAAACAATCTTTACCAAAGAGTAGTAAATTCTCTTATTTGCAAGGCCAATTATCAGGTGAGGCTAAAACAGTAGTATCCCATCTGAGATTAACTAATGACGGCTATGATCTGGCAGTAAAACTCCTCAAGGATAATTATGCTGATCCAGAAGTAAGAACATCACATTTAGTTCATGAGCTGTTGCATTTACCCCCCACCGGAGGCTTCAGCTGATTCACTCCAAGTCTTCAAGCTGGAGGTAGAATCATTGATCAATGCCCTCAGCCTGACAGCAGATACAAACGGGGCTGAGTGGGTCTTGAAAATAATTGTCCAGGAGAAAATACCTAGGGACATATTGAGACAAATGAGTGCTCATTACAATAAAAGTATCTTATCCATGAATGAAATATCTGAGGGTTTAAAGTCAGTAGTTCATCAATTACGAACACATGACAAATTAAAACCACCAAGTAAACCCTCAGAAACCAATAATAGTAAACCACAGAGTACCAAAGGTACTCCAAATCAATCTAGACAATATAATTCAACACCAAAGTGGAACAGTAGCAGTGTGGGCGTATATGCAGTGGGACCCTCCAAGCCTATAGTTACTGTGTCACCCAAGAACGTGACACCAAAGGGTACTGGAAGCTATGGAACATGTTTATTCTGCAATGAGAAACATTCAATGTACCACTGCCCTAATTTTCCTGATAGTGACGCCCGTGTTGAGCGACTCAAAGATTTGCAACATTGCACGAGGTGCCTCAGGAAACATAACATCAACGACTGTGATACCCAATTACACACCTGTAATAGGTGTAACAAAGGTCAGCACTATGCAGCATTGTGCAGAGACACCAAAACAACGTCTCCAAGACCCAAGGTGGAAGATAGCATTCCCACCGCAGTACAGTACTGCAAGGTGCAACCAACAAAGAGTGTCCAATCGGCGAAGTCTAAAGGTAATACGACTTTACCTACTGCCCAAATTACCATCCTGAATAAGAGGGCCAAGGTCCATACCCGTGGGTTGTTTGACCAAGGATCCCAGAGAACATATATCACTAAAAAGCTGGCAGATGAACTACAATTAAGGCCTGTAGCCCAGATGTCATTCAATATCTCAGGGTTTGTAACAGATGCAGGACCTCAAGTCTACCAGGTGGTACAACCATCAGTACGTTTAGGCAGGTACGTCTGTCGAATACAAGCCATTGTGGTGGACAAAATACCAGTAGACCTACAAGTTCAAGGTCTGAGAGCAACAGCCAAATTCCTGAGAAATAGAGGAATAAAATTGGCAGATAATATTAAGTCTGATCACCTCAACGACTTCGGTCTCCCTGTTGGGACAGACTATTGCCATCGATTTATCGGTAGCCCTACTAAATATCAGGGCATAACCATGTTAAACTCTGCAGGAGGTAAATTACTCTCAGGCCCAGTATCAAGCCTGAGGAGACCTATGACTGCAGATAAACAATACCAGTAGAAATCTAAATTTGTCAGCTGATTATATTTCTCCAGTAGCATTATACTAAGGAGATTACGGCTGACTATACCAACAGAAGTTGATGTTAGTATCATCATTTAAAGCTGAAGATGAGTTCATGAGGCCTCAGTGGCAAATCAGTGAACAGTAGCCTAAACAGCTACAAGTCACTGCGACCGATGTCACTGAACCCACTGCAGTCTCAGAACCATACTTTGCTTTAATGATGAGCTATTCAATCTTCTGAATCAATTAACTAAATTAAACCCCAATAAATCTGATGACTGATTTGATACATTTATTATTTAATCAAGATGTATTCCATGGGTCTCAGTGTTTATATATCAGTGACCAGTTACCTGAACAAACTTCAAGTTATATCTAATGTCACTGATCTCACTGCAGTCCCTGAATCATACTTGACTGTAGTACTTGATCACATTCAGTCTTCTGGGTTAAATAATATGTAATTAGGCTTGAATATTAGCCTTTCAAGAGTTGACAGGGAAATGCAATCGCATTAGACTTCTAACCCCTGCAACTCTAGTACGGGACATCCGTCCTGTACGAACAGACGCACAAATGTGTGATTATTAACTACTAACATCAAATTAATCTAATAATTCGAAGGAGGAGTATCGGTGTTCGTCTGTTCTAAATAGGACTTCGACCCGTGAGCAGCCCCCCTGGGGAATTATGTCGGAAAATCCGACACCATATAATATATCATACAGACAGATAACTGCTGTATTGTATAAACAAGTAAACCCATAGAAAACGTAACTTGTAGTGGAATTACCGTCTATAGAAAATGGGATATCATCACCACATACTATTATAATCCACCACCTATTATGGTGGGAATTATTCTTAAATACATTAGTCTTTGGACTTTACCATCATAAAAACATCTCATATAAATTAACTTAATTATCAATATTAAAGTAGAGTAAATGTGACCCTTCTATCACTTACTGTCATCTGGACATTGTAGGCCAGGCGTCAGGGTGAGGAGTAGCGAGCCATTGTTTATACTAAGACCAGAGAGGCTCACGGGAGCAAATACGGCTCCTGTTAATTTTACTTGGACGAAGTGTTATGGAAACCAAAGGTGTACCATTATCAACACGCTGTCAACAAATTCAAGTTAAGTGTTCTACCAAAACCCATTTATCTATCATTTATGGCCATTAATGTCATTAGATAGGGTGACCCGGTTAGAGCATAAGATCGCCTCATACTAAAGGTAATTAAGCCAGGTCTTTAAGGTTCCATGTACAGTGTTTCTCTGATATAGCTGTCATATATAGGATTCTGGCTTCTTAGCTAGCGCCCTTTTGACAGGTCAAGATGAGGAAGCATGCTTTGTGCATCAGTTACCAGGGTGATGGAAGCTACCTCAAAGAGAGAAAATGTGGTGTCTACATCCTGGTTATACCTGGTGGACTAAGGCCTGCTGTACAAATAAGATAAGGAACCTCTTCAATGTATGTAGTCTAATACTGTAGTTTGATTGGCTGCATATATATAAATTAAATTAATATAAACCCCCCCTAATGTGTAGAGGATCGATTTGTGAGATTATTGCAGAAATACAGTCCACTTATCATTATACAAATTGCTATCAAAGTATATAAATTAACGTAAATATAAATTCTATATATATTCATATAAATTAAATAAATATAAATCTCACAGGTCGGTACCCACATAAGCCAAGTTTTAATGAAATAATTGTTTTTCGACTACCTAACCTACCTAACCTAACCTAACCTAACTTTTTCGGCTAACTAACCCAACCTAACCTATAAAGATAGGTTAGGTTAGGTTAGGTAGGGTTGGTTAGGTTCGGTCATATATCTACATTAATTTTAACTCCAATAAAAAAAAATTGACCTCATATATAATGAAATGGGTAGCTTTATCATTTCATAAGAAAAAAATTAGAGAAAATATATTAATTCAGGAAAACTTGGCTTATTAGGCAAATCGGACCTTGCATAGTAGGCTGAGAAGTGCGTTCTGGCTACTAGGTACGACATATATATATATATATATATATATATATATATATATATATATATATATATATATATATATATTGTGACGGTAACGCGTTGGTGTTCGGCTGTTTAAGGCTAGGGGTATGGCCTCGTCACATAGTTATAAAAAAAAAATAGAAAAACTGGAACTTCGTCTGTGGTAAGGTAAGGAGAAGACACACAAAACACAAGTAAACTTTAACAATGAAATTTTAATTACGTTAAATAAATCAAAACATGAAAAAAATGGACAAACAAATTTGTATAATAAAATCAATCAATCAAAATAATAAGAATAATTAAATGACACAATGAAAAGTTACGTTAAGACAAAATAACAAGTGCAATACAAAATAAAGGGAAGGTGCTGGAATATTGGCTTTAAGCTACCACCTCTCTCAGTATACGCTAACGTCTAGCCGGGAGGAGTGGTAACCGTGGAAGCACAGAATATTCTGAGGTCTGAGGTCGTGGCGACCCCAGACATCAAGTAGTATGGGGGGGCGAGTGCAGTTGCAGCCAGACCGGCGACCAATCAGCAGAGCCGGTAGCGATCAACAGGTAGCTTGGCGGTTTGAGTCTGAACAGGTGTTCCTGGCTGCATACGTTTTGCTCTCTGGCAAACCTTGCTGGTGTTGTTGTCGTTGTTGGACATTTCTTCCATAGTAGTTTTATATAATTTCAACGACGTAATTGTGGAGGGAAGAGCAGGCTCAATCTCTTGAAGGAGATTATCGTCACAACTCTCCCCCGAAGCCTGCGGTTCTGGAAGAAGTACGTCGTTATGTGGTGGAGTAATGGGTGGAGTTGCTTCTACTTCATAAACTCTGGAGAGATCATGGGCTAAGATGTTGTCAGACTCTTGGTATAGCGTGTCTCCAGGTTGAATTTCTGCAGGTAGCAAGCCCATAGTAGAAGACGTTGAGATGAGAAGTGGGCATGCTGCAGGAGATGTAGGGTGGTGTGGTCCGTGTTGATGGTGGACCGAGCACTTTTCAGGTGTGGAGTGAAGTGCTGAAGCTTCAGGATGAGGAAGAGTAGCTCCTTGCCAATTGTTCCGTAGTTCCTTGTAGCAGTAGTCGCTGACAGGTGGATTCTTCTCGCCTCGTTGCTGCATCACGACACCACCAACGTCGGTACCATTGGCGTCGACATGGAGGATGAAGGGCTTATCTGACGAGGTGAGAGTGGAATTAGAAGAGGGCAAAGGAGCACGATTATTATCCTGAAAGCATTTGGGAAGATCATTAAGGATTTTGGAATTAGAAAGCGCTGACTCCTTGTCAGTGCTTTCGGGAGGAGAAGCTGGGATGGTCTCACTGTGGATGTAGGGTTCTGTGAAGGTAGAACAATTAGTCAGGACAGTGGGAGGAGTACCATTATATTGCTTCAGGAGGTTGACGTGGCACAGCTGGGTCTTCCGCCGCCTATCTGGAGTCTCTATTACGTAGTTGTTATTATTCCTGCACTCTTTGACGCAGTAGGGTCCTGAAAACCTGTTTTGTAAAGGTGAACCTGGGATAGGGAAATAGGCAAGGACGAAGTCTCCCGGCTTGAATTTTCTTACTTTGCTGGTCTGGTCGTAATGAGTCTTCATTCTCACCTGGGCTTTCAATAGATTATTATGGGCAAAACGGTGGACTCTCTCTAGAATGTGTTGAAGGTTTTGAAGAAACTGGGGCACATTCTGATGCTCACTGAAGGTGGCATCTCGGAGAGAGTCTTTGAAAGCCTTAAGG
This sequence comes from Procambarus clarkii, assembly GCF_040958095.1. Taxonomy (NCBI): domain Eukaryota; kingdom Metazoa; phylum Arthropoda; class Malacostraca; order Decapoda; family Cambaridae; genus Procambarus; species Procambarus clarkii. The sequence continues at coordinate 32,120,783 of NC_091211.1, read as the reverse complement.
GGAGTACGGCACTTACGGCCGTAGAGCATCTCATAAGGAGATACTCCTAGGGACTCATTGGGGAGACTTCTGAAAATACACATTATAAGGTCAATCTGCTTATCCCAATCCTTCGAGGTTTCACTACAAAACTTTTTCAAGAGTGCTTTGATAGTCTGATGACTACGTTCAAGAGAACCCTGTGAAGCAGGATGATAGGGGCTGGACAATACCTGTTTGATGTTGAACTCCTCCAGTGTCCTTTTGAAGAGATCACTGGTGAAGTTGGTACCACAGTCACTTTGAATCTCCCTGGGAAATCCGTATTGAGTGAAGATCTTCAATAGATGTTTTATAACCGTAGCAGCCGTGATGTTCTTCACTGGAACTGCTATGGGAAATCTGGTGGTAGGACACAGGATGGTTAGGATGTAGGCGTTACCTGAACTGGTCCGAGGTAAAGGACCAACACAGTCTATTATGAGTCTGTGGAAAGGTTCCGCAGGCACCTGTATGGGAATCAGTGGCGCTCTGGGAATGGAGATGTTCGGTTTGCCTGCCATCTGACATGTATGACACTGTTTTACGTACTGTTTGACGTTATTTACCATACCTGGCCAGTAGTAGTCTTGACGAATCCCATGGTAAGTCTTGTTGAAGCCGTAGTGGGAGAGTGCTCCGTGGGCCAGGTGTAGAATAGTGGGCCGCAGGCTGGTGGGAATCACAAGTTGTTCGATGTTGGCCCAATCGTCCTCCTCCTTCAGTTTACTGGGTCTATATCTGCGGTAGAGTAAGTCGTTCTCTAGGAAGAACCCAGGAATACTGTCGGGTTGAGTCTCAGCCTGGAAAAACAATGGTGTTAAAGTAAGATCTTCCCTCTGCAACTTACGGAAGTCCAGCTTGGTCAGATGCGGGGGGAGTTTCTGAGGGTCTTGAGGGACAGCGGTAGCAGTAGAGTCAGCTGGCTGTGGACGTGCGGCTTGTGCACGGGTGGTCACGAGAACCGGAGGAGAAACTTCATCACTCTCTTGAACCTCTGCTGGAACATACTCTAGAATAGGGTTTATTGGCACAGAGTTACACACCTGGGGTTTGTCCATGACGATCAGGTTGGTCGGTTGCAGGTCTTCTGCCAAGTCGTTGCCTAGGAGAAGTTGCACTCCAGGCATGGGAAAAGGCTTTTCCCTGACGGCGACTTGGACTTCCCCGTTCACGTAGGGACAATCCAGGTGGACTCTGGCGAGAGGGTATGGAGTGGTAGCAGTGAGGTCAGTGATGAAGACAGTTTCTCCGGTGTAGGTGATGTTGGGCACAGCCGACTTCAAGATGATCGATTGTAGAGCCGCTGTGTCCCTCAAGATCTTCAATTTGAAACGTCCCTCCGGATTTGAACCGTTGGCAGAGACAGTTCCAGTATACAGGTGGTTACTGAAAAGGGAAAGATCATTAACATCAGCACCAACATTCATCACAGGCTTACCGGACTTAGGAGGAGTTGGTTTGGGTTTTTGTTGGTCAGTGATTCCCTTGTATTGAGACTTACCACACTTGTCTATGGTATGTCCATAGAGTCTACAATACTTGCAGTACAGTTGTGAACCAGCTTGATCGGGGCTCACCTTCTCGTAACTGTACCACGACTTCTTACTGGAGGATGGTTCGGGTGTCAGCCGGTGGATGAGGCTGTAAGTGTCAGCCGACTTAGCACACTTCAGGTAGTCGGTTTCTTCTTTATCTGCTAAGTAGAGGCGGACAGGAGGCGGCACACGTCTCAAGAATTCTTCAACAAGCATCAGGTTGACGAGTTCTGCAAAAGTAGAGACATGTGCTGCTTCCAGCCATTTCATGAAATACCTCCGTTTCGTGTTAGCAAACTCAAGGAAGGTAGTGGTACTTGCCTTCAGGTGGTCACGGAATTTCCTTCTATAACTTTCGGTGGAAAGTAGGTAGGCGTCCAACACTGCTTGTTTCAGAGTGTGGTAGTCATTCTCAGACGCCAGAGTACTGAGTGTGACTGCAGCTCTACCTGTAAGATGGACTCTGAGAAGTGTGGCCCATTGGTCGACAGGCCAACTGAGTTGATTAGCAAGGGTTTCAAAGGTGGTGAAAAACACATCAACTTCTGCTTCTACAAAGGATGGCATTAACTTACTTGCATGTGATATATTAAAATTGACGGGAAGATTGGCAGTAGCTTGCTGGCGTTGAGTGAAGTGTGAAGTTTCCAAGGCGATTTCGCGTTGACGACACTCTAGAGCCAGAGTCGCTTGTTGCTTGTCATGTTCGCGTTGCATCTCCAACTCGCGTTGTTTGGTTTCAAGCTGTACGCGTTCCCGCTCCTGGAGTGTTTCAAGCTGTACTCGTTCACGTTCACGGAGTAATGTGACCTCACGTTCGTGTTCTTCTCTCCTCAAAGCGGCCTCGCGTTCTTGTTCGTCTCTTCGTATGGCAGCTGCTTCTCTTTGCTGCTCACGTTCAATCTTGGCCAGCTCTAGTTTAAGTTTCATCGTTGCCAAGTCAGTTTTCTCTGCAATATAGTAAGTTTCATGAGTTTCAGAGTCTATCTTACCTTGCTCTAAATAGTAATCCAGCAACAGGTTGTGTAGGTCATTTTTGTTGGCTTGGTAGGGAACTTCTAGTTGATACTCATGTGCAAGAGTTTGTAATTCAGTCTTCTTGGCACGACTTAAAGTCCCTATTTCACCTGCTGGATTTGTACGGAAAGCTTGGAGACGAAACATGGTGAAATTAGCAAATAAAGGTACACGAATATTCAATAGTGAATGTCAGAAACAGGACAACGTGGCAACTTTTTTTTTTTTTTTTTTTTTTTTTTTTTTTTTTTTTTTTTTTTTTACATGCAAGCATGCGTAGAACGTACAAGAAAAACAGAACAAATATAACATAGAACAAAGTACAAAGCACACATATGTACAAGGACAAAGGAACAAATCAATAGAAGACCAGCCAGAAGGGCTGACCACAAAAAAATGCATATACAAACAATACACAATTAGTAACACAGTGTAAAACAAACATAAGGGAAAACCCCAGGACAAAATGCACACAAAACAAGCCTGCTAACACCTCAAATACATACAGAGAGGCGAGAAACATACAAGAATAAGGACAATAACAATAAAGAAAACAGATCCGCCATAACAAACGGAAGGCAAAACAGAAAGAGCACACGCCAACAGCCTGAAGGGCACACAATATGAAAAACAAGTGCACACGACATCCATAACCGAACACACTAACGCATAGGATCCGCACACCCCCCCACGAGCCATACAAAAAAAAAAAACCCAAAACAAACCGGAGCACGCAGGAACCGGGAAACAATACCCACCCCACCCACCCACATACACACCCCACAACCAGGCAACACAAAATACATAGAAATCACTTGCGAGGAACCTCGTAAGAAATGTACTTCTCCGGGAACTGCTCACGAGGATATTTCGACTTGTAAGCTTCCCAGACGAGATCTTCAAGGTCGGTAGGGTTTTTGATCCCCCGCGCTCGAGCGGGTATCATAAACTCGGGAACATCTATATCTGGCGGCATCGGCCAAAGCCTAAGGTCACTGACGCAAGTCGCATAACGAGGCTGGGGAGCGCCAACCACGCCCTTCGAGGAAGCAGATGACACCGGAGAAGCGGACGAGGGACGCCGAGCCTGCCACGCCTTCGCCATCGGAGCAGGTGTCGGACGCTGAGACGACAGCACTTCCACGGATACCGCAGGAGACACGGAAGGGACTGCAGGAAACGGAAGAGGCGGCAAGACCGCTGCCGAGGAAACGGGTAACGAGGAAGGGGCCACAGAACATCCAGAGCGAGCATCCTTTCTCAACATCACCACCAGGCCACCCCGCTCACCACCAACTACAGCAGGGGGAACCACCGCCCACGAAGAACCGGAGCCATCCGACGCAGGACCCTCGGACACCGGACCAGAGGTTGAGGCCGAAACGCCGGCACCGGCATCCTCAGGCAAGTGTACCTCCGCCACCACCGTAGTGTGCACCACATCCGGAGCCACGCCACCGTCAACGGAAGGACGACACTCGTCGAAGTCGCCAACATCAGCCCACACAGAAGAACGCCGGGAACGCTTAGGCTCGGGCCGCACATCATCAGACCCGGAGGCAGACTCAGCGACCCGCGCAGCACCAACCGAGCGAACCGACGCACGCCGCAGCACGGCAGCCTCCTCAACCACACGGGGCACCAGGCCAGGCACAGGAGGGAATTCCGGATCCACCTCAGCTCCCAGCACAGCCGGGACAGACGGCGAGGGTGCAGGGACCGGGACAGACACAGCAGAGGAAGAACTGGAAGACGAGGGGACCGAGCAAACGGCAGGCGGAAGAGGCTCAGGGACACCAGCTGGAGCACTAGGCGAGGACCCAACCTCCGGAGGAGATGCGGCAACAACAGGGGGCGCAACAGGCGGAGCAACAGCTGCTACAGAGGGCACCTCCTCAGCCGAAGAGACGTCCATACCCACCGAATCATCCCCCACAGGAAGGGGCGGGAAATCCTCCTCACTGAAGAGGTTCACTGGTGCAACAGGAGGCGCAGAACAGTCAGCAGCCTGATGGCCCAAAAGACCACAACGAAAACACGTCCGCGGCTGACGGGCGTAAAACACCCGAACGTTGAACCCCATAAGGCGCACAGAGGACGGAATATCCGCCCGGAGTCTCATGCCCCGGGTGCGAATGTTAGACCTCACACCCTTAAGAGGACTAGAAGACACCACGTTCACTCTCACACTAACAACTGCGCCAAACCGCCCGAAATACCGCCGTAGCAGAGCCTCTGGAAACTCCAAGGGAGCCCCATGCACACTGATGTAAGTAAGTGCACCACTTCTATCCGAGAGGGTGACAGTGCCCGCACCATCCGGCAGGGGCAGTGTCCGCCCCTCGTATCGCCGGAGAAAATCGCGATACGCCGCCTCCTCTGCAAACTTCACAATGGCCCTACGGGCCGTTACCAACTCTACCCCATAAATCGCAAACACAGGGACAGAGAGCAGTTCACAAGCCAGGGCAATCTCCGGGTAACCAGCCCGCACAGAGAACTCTAGTCCCACAGACTGAGCCCGGACGACTGGGGGTAGAGGGACCCCCATCGTAACGCCACGTCAGCACAGGCGAGCAGACACACACCCGCCCCCAACCGGCCGAAACGGGCAAAAAACCACAACGTGGCAACTGGTACCTATCCTGTGAGATCTTTAACAATTAAAGTTAAGTAAAAGATGTTAAATGATTAAATTAAATCAAGGGCGCAGGAAATCTTGTACCCGGTACTCATGTAAGAGGATAAGGGCAAGAAAATCCTACTAACAAATGAAACAAAAGTTTCGAAAACAAATGAAACAGTAAATTGTCTCAAAAGTAAAATTGGTAGTCCAAGGATGTAGGCATACCTTGCCAAGTCTCTTTAGGACATAAAGCAAGTTTTTCCTACTGAATTTAATATGATACTTACAGAATTAGCGAACTTTTGTGCTCTGAAAAGTAAGCTAATTCCCTACCGTTGTATGTATCATCATCTCTGACTGACGTGTAGGGGTGCGAGGTGTCAACTGGTGACGAGAACTGCTGCTGAGGTCCCAATTCAGCAACTAAAGTTCGAGCTAGAGGAACTATGGCCCTCTTTGTCCTCCTACAGTCAGATTGCAGAAGATTGGGTACTCGTGACCCGGGGCAGACCACAGTACCAGGGTACCAATATGATGATCTGTCAAAATGAGAAATATTCAAGGGACATAGATGGTAAACACGAGTAATGACACGGAGGGAGAGATGACCAATTAAGAGTATGACTGAGGCCTACAGTCACCACGTAATCCAAAGTTGTCTCACCTTCACTATATGTTACTCTCGTAATGCACAATACACCGCACCTTATAAAAAATGAAATTGAATATGAAAAATAGTAAAGCTACGTTAACAAAGTTAAATACGCTTACCATAAATTACCACTTGGCACCAGTACCTGAGTGAAGCTCCAGGACAGGCCCCCATATAACTTGTGACGGTAACGCGTTGGTGTTCGGCTGTTTAAGGCTAGGGGTATGGCCTCGTCACATAGTTATAAAAAAAAAAATAGAAAAACTGGAACTTCGTCTGTGGTAAGGTAAGGAGAAGACACACAAAACACAAGTAAACTTTAACAATGAAATTTTAATTACGTTAAATAAATCAAAACATGAAAAAAATGGACAAACAAATTTGTATAATAAAATCAATCAATCAAAATAATAAGAATAATTAAATGACACAATGAAAAGTTACGTTAAGACAAAATAACAAGTGCAATACAAAAATAAAGGGAAGGTGCTGGAATATTGGCTTTAAGCTACCACCTCTCTCAGTATACGCTAACGTCTAGCCGGGAGGAGTGGTAACCGTGGAAGCACAGAATATTCTGAGGTCTGAGGTCGTGGCGACCCCAGACATCAAGTAGTATGGGGGGGCGAGTGCAGTTGCAGCCAGACCGGCGACCAATCAGCGGAGCCGGTAGCGATCAACAGGTAGTTTGGCGGTTTGAGTCTGAACAGGTGTTCCTGGCTGCATACGTTTTGCTCTCTGGCAAACCTTGCTGGTGTTGTTGTCGTTGTTGGACATTTCTTCCATAGTAGTTTTATATAATTTCAACGACGTAATTGTGGAGGGAAGAGCAGGCTCAATCTCTTGAAGGAGATTATCGTCACAATATATATATATATATATATATATATATATATATATATATATATATATATATATATATATATATATATATATATATATATGACAATGTCAGACCACGGAGGAAAATGAAACAGGAATTTCCTTAAGTACTTTCGTATATTAAATACATCTTCAGAAGGAATGCTACTTACACACATATATATATATATATATATATATATATATATATATATATATATATATATATATATATATATATATATATATATATATATACATATATATTATATAAATAAATATATATATTTATGCATATATATATATATATATATATATATATATATATATATATATATATATATATATATATATATATATATATATATATGCGAACAAGCCTGAATGGTCCCCAGGACAATATGCAACTGAAAACTCACACCCCAGAAGTGACTCGAACCCATACTCCCAGAAGCAACGCAACTGGTATGTACAAGACGCCTTAATCCACTTGACCATCACGACCGGACATAATGAGATGATAGCCTAAGCTATTTGAACCACCCCACCGCCGGCAGTCGGATAGTAATCTTGGGCATAGCATTTTACCAAATCACCTCATTCTTTGGGGCACACGTGAGGAACACAAATGCGAACAAGCCTGAATGGTCCCCAGGACAATATGCAACTGAAAACTCACACCCCAGAAGTGACTCGAACCCATACTCCCAGAAGCAACGCAACTGGTATGTACAAGACGCCTTAATCCACTTGACCATCACGACCGGACATAATGAGATGATAGCCTAAGCTATTTCAACCACCCCACCGCCGGCACTCGGATAGTAATCTTGGGCATAGCATTTTACCAAATCACCTCATTCTTTGGGGCACACGTGAGGAACACAAATGCGAACAAGCCTGAATGGTCCCCAGGACAATATGCAACTGAAAACTCACACCCCAGAAGTGACTCGAACCCATACTCCCAGAAGCAACGCAACTGGTATGTACAAGACGCCTTAATCCACTTGACCATCACGACCGGACATAATGAGATGATAGCCTAAGCTATTTCAACCACCCCACCGCCGGCACTCGGATAGTAATCTTGGGCATAGCATTTTACCAAATCACCTCATTCTTTGGGGCACACGTGAGGAACACAAATGCGAACAAGCCTGAATGGTCCCCAGGACAATATGCAACTGAAAACTCACACCACAGAAGTGACTCGAACCCATACTCCCAGAAGCAACGCAACTGGTATGTACAAGACGCCTTAATCCACTTGACCATCACGACCGGACATAATGAGATGATAGCCTAAGCTATTTGAACCACACCACCGCCGGCACTCGGATAGTAATCTTGGGCATAGCATTTTACCAAATCACCTCATTCTTTGGGGCACACGTGCGGAACACAAATGCGAACAAGCCTGAATGGTCCCCAGGACAATATGCAACTGAAAACTCACACCCCAGAAGTGACTCGAACCCATACTCCCAGAAGCAACGCAACTGGTATGTACAAGACGCCTTAATCCACTTGACCATCACGACCGGACATAATGAGATGATAGCCTAAGCTATTTGAACCACCCCACCGCCGGCACTCGGTGGGGTGGTTCCCCACCGAGTGCCCTGACTCGAACCCCTGGGAGTATGGGTTCGAGTCACTTCTGGGGTGTGAGTTTTCAGTTATATATATATATATATATATATATATATATATATATATATATATATATATATATATATATATATATATATATATATATATATATATATATATGTCGTACCTAGTAGCCAGAACGCACTTCTCAGCCTACTATGCAAGGCTCGATTTGCCTAATAAACCAAGTTTTCATGAATTAATTGTTTTTCGACTACCTAACCTACCTAACCTAACCTAACCTAACTTTTTTGGCTCCCTAACCTATAAAGATAGGTTAGGTTAGGTTAGGTAGGGTTGGTTAGGTTCGGTCATATATCTACGTTAATTTTAACTCCAATAAAAAAAAATTGACCTCATGCATAATGAAATGGGTAGCTTTTTCATTTCATAGGAAAAAAATTAGAGAAAATATATTAATTCAGGAAAACTTGGCTTATTAGGCAAATCGGGCCTTGCATAGTAGGCTGAGAAGTGCGTTCTGGCTACTAGGTACGACATATATATACATATATATATATATATATATATATATATATATATATATATATATATATATATATATATATATATATATATATATATATATATATATATATATATATATATGTCGTACCTAATAGCCAGAACGCACTTCTCAGCCTACTATTCAAGGCCCGATTTGCCTAATAAGCCAAGTTTTCATGAATTAATGTTTTTTCGTCTACCTAACCTACCTAACCTAACCTAACCTAGCTTTTTTTGGCTACCTAACCTAACCTTACCTATAAATATAGGTTAGGTTAGGTTAGGTAGGGTTGGTTAGGTTCGGTCATATATCTACGTTAATTTTAACTCCAATAAAAAAAATTGACCTCATACATAGAGAAAAGGGTTGCTTTATCATTTCATAAGAAAAAAATTATAGTAAATATATTAATTCAGGAAAACTTGGCTTATTAGGCAAATCGGGCCTTGAATAGTAGGCTGAGAAGTGAGTTCTGGCTACTAGGTACGACATATATATATATATATATATATATGTCGTACCTAGTAGCCAGAACGTCACTTTCAGCCTACTACGCAAGGCCCGATTTGCCTAATAAGCTAAGTTTTCATGAATTAATTGTTTTTCGACTACCTAACCTACCTAACCTAACCTAACCTAACTTTTTCGGCTACCTAACCTAACCTAACCTATAAAGATAGGTTAGGTTAGGTTAGGTAGGGTTGGTTAGGTTCGATCATATATCTACGTTAATTTTAACTCCAATAAAAACAAATTCACCTCATACATAATGAAATGGGTAGCTTTATCATTTCATAAGAAAAAAATTAGAGAAAATATATTAATTCAGGAAAACTTGGCTTATTAGGTAAATCGGGCCTTGCATAGTAGGCCGAGAAGTGCGTTCTGGCTACTAGGTACGACATATATATATATATATATATATATATATATATATATATATATATATATATACATATATATATATATATATATATATATATATATATATATATATATATATATATATATATATATATATTATATACATATATAATTAAATTATATATATATAATTTCCACCTGAAGTCCATCATCACTCAACAAAAATCTACTATCAGAATAGTAACAAATTCTGCTTTCAGACAACACTCACCCCTTTGTTTAACTCCCTAAACATGCTAAACATAATCTCACTCCACAAATTCTCATGTGTCAACTACATTTACAAAACCCTGTTCTTAAATGCAAATCCTGCTCTGAAACTCTCCCTGGACAGATGTAATAGGACCCATTATCACCACACCAGAAATAAATATCTCTTTGATATCCCCAGAGTCAAACTTAATCTGTGTAAACACTCTATGTAAATAAAGGAACCCAGTTTATGGAACTCACTCCTTATTAAATTGAAAAGCTGTCCAACTTTTTCGTCATTCAAAAACAATACTAAAAAGTACCTAATTTCATCTTCATAGTTTTTTCCCTTTTGCTTTAAAACTGCACTGTATCTATTGCTACCCAATCTCCCAATCTTTATGTACCCAATCCGAATATCTTTACCATTGTGATCATTGCTGTCTTCTTATATGTGCTGTCAATCTGCTGTATGGTGTCTATTAATCTTGTTTAAATTATCAATCAAGCTGTCAATGTAATCAATCAGAGCTTTAATATACCAATGTGCTTTAATATACTTACTAATCTCTCTCATCTCATTTTTTTTTCTTGCAATGTATTTGTTATCATTTTATTAATTCTGCTAGAATTTACCTACTTAAAATTATCTGTTAGATTAAGGACCTGCCCGAAACGCTGCGCGTACTAGTGGCTTTACAAGATTGTAAATACTATGCTATGTATTCTCACAAACGCAATGTACCTTCTTGTATATAAATAAATAAATAAATAAATAAATAAATAAATAAGTGTTCAAGCCTGGCACCTTGACTGTGTCAAGCGACCAGCTGTTTCCCGTCAGGTGCCCGGCCCCGCCCACCCAGGAGGACGGTTGCCAGGTACTGCTGCTGGCTCTAATTCCTGTGCACAGCCATATGGACGTTGTGTTCGTAGCAGCTGGCGACAAAATACTTCACTATCTGCCAACCACCAAGTTCACCAGGGGCCAGACGGCAGGTTTCTGTTCAACCTGCTGCTGCCAGTCAAGTGCCTGGAACCTGCCACCCTGGGGGTGTCAACACCACACTCGCCTTCCCCTCCACACCATGACGAGCGGTCTCCAACATGAGAAAAAATCCACCAGCGATATTGCAATGCTGCTCACGGGTGTGAGGGGTCTTGCAAGCAATGACTGCCACCCCCCCCCCCTTCCCCTGAACCCTCCAAACATGTGTTATCTTGCCAGTTAGGGGGAACTTCTAGTGATCTTGATACCTTGTGTAGTGGAGTCCTTCCACGCAAGTTAACTGCCATAGCTGTCCTAAGCTATATTGAAAACGACTCTATAGATGAAAAAGACAAAGTGTACTAGACAATTGGAGGCAAATGTGTATTCACCTAGTAGTGCTTGCGGGGGTTGAGCTCTGCTCTTTCGGCTCGCCTCTCAACTGTTAATCAATCAACTGTTACTATTCCCCCCCCCCCACACACACACAGAGGAAGCAGCCCGTAACAGCAACCTAACTCCCATGTAGCTATTTACTGCTAGGTAACAGGGGCATCAAGGTGAAAGAAACTATGCCCCTTGTTTCTCGCCGGCGCCGGGAATCGAACCCCGGACCACAGGATAACGTGTACAGCGTGTTGTCCACTCAGCCATCTACCCCTCCACATTGTGTGTGAACATTGGTAATATGCTAAGAAATGTTCCTGGACTTATATTGTTGTGAAATAGATAATATATATTAAGTGGACTAATTACATCTATATAATGCTTACTTTAAATGTACAAATAACTAAGTTATCCATCCTTAGCTGGAACATTGCATCCCTCAAAAAAAGGTTCTCAGATTTACATCACAAAGTAACAACTGAACACATCAATATTGTATGTCTCCAGGAGTGCAGAGTTCCCGCAAGATCCTCACCCCCGAAATTGCCCTCATATGTTTCTTACAACCTCAGATCCAGTAACTCTTGCATTCTATACATCAAACAATCCCTCCCCCCCCCCCCCCATCAACTTCTTCCTGAAAAGCAAACTGAGGGTCAACACTTTCATGGAGTGAGGATCTATGTAAACAACTCTATCCTCAATGTATTTAGTCTATATGTTCCAGCAGGAAAGTTAAATTATATTGATCTTCCAGCCTGCGCTCAAGCAGAGCCCACCATCATTCTTGGTGACTACAATGCTAGACACAAGGACATTGGTGACTCTCGCTTCAGTAACGGGAATGAGAATCAACTGCTGTCGCTACTAAATAGTCACCAAGATGTGCAGATTGTGGGTGACCTTGAACCCACACATTATTGTGGAGGCATTCTAGACCTCTGTGTTGGTTTCAACGTCTCTCACGTCTGGTGCACATCATCTATTGTAACAGATTTGTTGTCAGATCATCACCCTACATTGATTACTCTATGTATAGGAAATACCATCCTGCCCGGTGGGACTTTCAAACGCAAACGGCTCAGTGTTCCTCCTGCTCGACGTGTAGACTTTGTTGCTCATGTCAGAGTGGTACAGCACTTATGATCCCTCCACAGTCCAAACATTTAACGATGGACTAGTATAGAACATTCAGATGTTCGCTAACCCTTTAGGTCGGCCCCCCGCGCCATCCATTAGTCGGTACGATATGAAAAGTAATAAACATCATGCCTATTACAATGACCACAAACTGTGTTCTTTGAAACGCACTGCCAGAAGAGTTGGACTTGCATACTGGGAATCACGTACGTCAACAATCTTCAGGCTTTTTCAGAAAGCCCTAGCCAAGGCGAGGGAGCGCATGACTATAATATCAAATTCTGCTTTGACCTGCCTTTGACCTGCCTGCATTCTGCCTCCATGACGCATGACATAATATCAAATTCTGCTTTCAGACAACACACAGCCCCCTTGTTTAACTCCCTAAACATGCTAAACATAATCTCACTCCACAAATTCTCCTGTGTCAACTACATTTACAAAACCCTGTTCTTAAATGCAAATCCTTGTCTGAAACTCTTCCTGGACAGATGTAATATAGGACCCATTATCACCACACCAGAAATAAATATCTCTTTGATATCCCCAGAGTTAAACTTAATCTGTGTAAACACTCTATGCAAATAAAGGGACCCAGTTTATGGAACTCACTCCCTACTGAATTGAAAAGCTGTCCAACTTTTACATCATTCAAAATCAATACTAAAAAGTACCTAACTTCATCTTTATAGTTTTTCACTTTTTGCCTTAAAATTGCACTGTATCTATTGCTACCCAATCTCCCAACCTTTATGTTCCCAATTTGAACATCTTTACCATTGAGATCATTGCTGTTTTCTTATATGTGCTGCCAATCTGTTGTATGGTGTTTATAAATCTTGTTATCTGTATCTTTTGCTACCCAGTCTCCCAATCTTTATGTACCCAATCTGAACATCTTTACCATTGTGATCATTGCTGTCTTATATGTGCTGTCAATCTGCTGTTTGGTGTCTATTAACCTTGTTTAAATTACTAATCAAGCTGTCAATGTATTTAATCAGAGCTTTAATATAACAATGTGCTTTAATATACCTACTTATCTCTCTCATCTTATTTTTCTCTTGTAATGTATCTTTATCATTTATCAATTCTGATTGAAATTACCTACTTAAAATTATCTGCTAGATTAAGGACCTGCCCGAAACGCTGTGCGTACTAGTGGCTTTACAAGAATGTAAATACTGTACTATCCAATGTATTCTCACAAACCCAATGTACCTTCTTGTATATATATAAATAAATAAATAAATAAATAAATAGAGACTCAGAGCTCTCAAGTCTGTTGCAGGTTATCACTCAGGCTATGGTGATAATGTCAGAATTGTCAAAATTATGTACCTTGCATATATTAGATCTTTATTGGATTATGCTGCACCTCTGCTTGCTTTGATGCCTGAAAGAAAACTTGGATGGCTTGAAAAATTGCAGAAGGAAACCTTGAGGATAATCCTTGGGTGCCCTCGTACCACAAAGATAACTCATCCTAACCCCTTTGCACAGAAGCACTCCAGAATTTCTTTATTGAAGGTCAACAATGTTCCAAATGGATAACTAAAACTGGAACTGAACTCAGAATGTATCAGATATATCATTTGGCGTTCTCATTGACCACAGGCTGAATTTCCAGGGACACATTCTAAATATATCAAAAAAGTTTCAAAAACTGTTGGTATTCTTTCTAAGATCAGATATTATGCACCTCGCCCTGCCCTGGTGATGCTCTATTACTCCCTCATCTATCCATATCTCAACTATGGTATTTGTGCTTGGGGTTCTACTACCCAAAATCATTTACGTCCTCTAATTACTCAACACAAAGCTGCTATTAGGACAATATCCAACTCTGGCCCCCAGACATCACTCGGTACCCCTACTCAAATCTCTGAATATGTTAGAAATTAAGTCACTGCACATTCTCTCATGTGTATTATACATATATAAAACGCTGAACTGTAATGCCAATCCTGACCTCAAAAGCTTCATTGAAGGTTGTAACAGAACCCATGAGCACCACACCAGAAACAAATACAGTTTTGATATTCCAAGAGTACGACTTAATCAAACTAGAAATGCTCTACAAATCAAGGGACCCAGAATGTGGAATGACTTTCCCAACCATGTTAAAGACTGTACCTCTCTCAACCAGTTTAAGATAAAAACGAAGCACTACCTAATAAATTCCCTGTAACCTACCTTACCCCTCTATTGTCAACCCATGTTTTTTTTTTTTTTTAACACCGCTGTTTGTCGACCTAATTATATTTGTGCTGCTCTTTCAGCCATGTTCCCCCCTTTCTTATATTTATTTTTATTTGTTCTCAACACATTTTATACTTTAAACTCAATTAGTATTAAGTTTTAGTCTTTGATGTTTTTCCTGCCCGAAACGCTTTGCGTAATTGTGGCTTTACGCATTGTATGTACCAGTTCTATCTATAAACCTAGCAATTTTTGTAAAAATCTCTTGTATGTATGTACCTTACCTGAATAAACATTTATTTATTTATTTATTATTATTTATTTGTACCAAGAGAGACAACAACGGCACTTTCCACGCAGTGGGAGATTACACCCTTTCCAATTTTAATCCCTCCCTTTCCACCCAAGACAAATACAAATACAAATTCAAATACAAATATTTATTCAGGTAAAGTACATACATACAAGGTAAGATACCAAAGTTGATGGATTTATAGATAAAGCTAGTACATACAATGCCTAAAGTCACTATTACGCAAAGCGTTTCAGGCAGGAAAAACATTAAAGACTAAAACTTAATACTAATTGAGATTAAAGTTCCTAACTCTGAGTTCCTAACTCTGCTCTCATCTCTCTATAGTATGCACTAATCTATCCCTATCTCAACTATGGTATCTGTGCATGGGGTTCAACCACTGCAAACCACCTCAAGTCCATCATCACCCAGCAAAAATCTGCTATCAGAATAATATCAAATTCTGCTTTCAAGACAACACACAGCCCCCTTGTTTAACTCCCTGAACATGCTAAACATAATCTCACTCCACAAATTCTCTTGTGTCAACTACATTTACAAAACCATGTTCTTAAATGCAAATCCTTGTCTGAAACTCTTCCTGGACAGATGTAATAGGACCCATTATCACCACACCAGAAATAAATATCTCTTTGATATCCCCAGAGTTAAACTTAATCTATGTAAACACTCTATGCAAATAAAGGGCCCCATGATAATGGAACTCACTCCCTACTGAATTGAAAAGCTGTCCAACTTTTACATCATTCAAAATCAATACTAAAAAGTACCTAATTTCATCTTCATAGTTTTTCACCTTTTACCTTAAAATTGCACTGTATCAATTGCTACCCAATCTCCCAACCTTTATGTTCCCAATTTGAACATCTTTACCATTGTGATCATTGCTGTTTTCTTATATGTGCTGCCAATTTGCTGTATGGTGTTTATAAATCTTGCTTATCTGTATCTTTTGCTACCCAGTCTCCCAATCTTTATGTACCCATTCTGAACATCTTTACCATTGTGATCATTGCTGTCTTATATGTGCTGTCAATCTGCTGTATGGTGTCTATTAATCTTGTTTAAATTACTAATCAAGCTGTCAATGTAATCAATCAGAGCTTTAATATAACAATGTGCTTTAATATACTTACTTATCTCTCTCATCTCATTTTTCTCTTGTAATGTATCTTTATCATTTATCAATCCTGATTGAAATTACCTACTTAAAATTATCTGCTAGATTAAGGACCTGCCCGAAACGCTGTGCGTACTAGTGGCTTTACAAGAATGTAAATACTGTACTATCCAATGTATTCTCACAAACCCAATGTACCTTCTTGTATATAAATAAATAAATAAATAAATAAATAAATAAATAAATAAATAAATAAATAAATAAATAAATAAATAAATAAATAAATAAATAAGTATAAACTGTGTTGAGAAAATATAAGAAAAAAAATGAAAAAAGGGAGGAGGAGAAACATGGCAGAAAAAAAAGCAAAAATATAATTTGGTCAACAAACAGCATTGTTTAAAATAGAAGACATGGGTTGACATTTTGGGGGGTGAGGTAGGTTACATTGAGTTAGTCAGGTGGTACTTAGTTTTATCTTAAACTGGTTGGGAGAGGTACAGTCTTTAACATAATTGGGAAAGTCATTCCACATTCGAGTTCCCTTGATTTGTAAAGCATTTCTAGTTTGACTAAGTCGTACTCTTGAAATATCAAATAGGTATTTGTTTCTAGTGTGGTGCTCATGGGATCTGTTACAACCTTCTAGGAAGCTTTTAAGGTCAGGATTGACATTACAGTTCAGCGTTTTATATATATATATATATATATATATATATATATATATATATATATATATATATATATATATATATATATATATATATATATATATATATATATATATATTAAATATGACCGAAAAAGTAAGATTAATAATTCTAACACGAATTTTCTCAATCTTTCGTACATTTCTTTTCACTGTTGGAGGTAATTCAAAAATCAATTCTCCAAAATTTATTTTTATTTCTAGTCTGACGTGACACTTGAGCGCGTTTCGTAAAACTTATTACATTTTCAAAGACTTTACACATACACAACTGAATAGAACTTACATATCTCCGATTTGTTTATATCTACATTTGATTACATACATTTATATCTACATATATCTACATGTTGACGACATTTTTACACAGGTACCTGATGTCAGACATCTGCAGGAGCTGAAGGAGGCATTTGAGCAGAGTTCCGTGCTGCGTTTCACTTACGAGATGGAAAAGGATGGGAAGCTGCCCTTTCTAGATGTAACAGTCATGGAAAAAAGCGGAGGTTTCCACACTGCAGTCTACACTAAGGAAACGAACATAGGAATGTGCCTAAATGCCAACAGCGACTGCCCAGACAGGTACAAGAGGAGTGTTGTTAACGCATATGTCGACCGTGCTCTCAGCCACAGCTCAGAATGGAAGCAAGTCGACGAAGAACTCTGTAGGGTAAGGCAGGTCCTAGTCAACAACGGCTTCTCCAATGGTTTCGTCGAAGACATCATAAGAAGGAAAGTGAAACGCCATGCAACCTCTGAAGAGACAACTAACACAACACCTATACCCCCTATTAGACTATTTTACAGGAACTTCTTTTCCACAGCTCATAAAACGGAGGAAAGGGTCCTGAAAGATATTGTTAATAGAAACGTTATCCCTACAGACAAAAATCAGAGGATACAACTGACGATTTACTATAAAACCAGAAAAACGGCCAGCCTACTCATGAGAAACTCTAGAGACACAAAAGCAGAACGCTTTAAAAGAGACCAACGTCGTCTATGCCTTCAAATGCCCACTTGGGGACTGTAAGCTCCAAAAAACCCAGTATATAGGCAAGACAACAACATCTCTTTCTAGGCGTTTAACGATGCATAAGCAACAGGGCTCCATTAAGGAACATATAATCTCTTCCCACAGCCAAACCATCGCCAGAGAAATCCTAGTAAACAACACAGAAATCATCGATAGATACAGCGATAGCAGACGGCTTAACGTTTGCGAGGCACTGCACATTAAGAAGTCAACACCAGCAATCAACAGCCAATTAATGCACAACTATATTCTACCCACCTCAAGACTTCGCTCCAATATAGAAGCATCAAGAAATATGGACCAATAGGCTTTCTACAATCACTTCCATTTCAATACCCATTGTTTCGTGTTCTGTCTTGTGTTGATGAAATTAATACCCTATTAAATACCACCTCACCCCATCCACCTCACTCAAATGTAGATATAAACAAATCGGAGATATGTAAGTTCTATTCAGTTGTGTATGTGTAAAGTCTTTGAAAATGTAATAAGTTTTACGAAACGCGCTCAAGTGTCGCGTCAGACTAGAAATAAAAATGAATTTTGGAGAATTGATTTTTTAATTACCTCCAACAGTGAAAAGAAATGTACGAAAGATTGAGAAAATTCGTGTTAGAATTATTAATCTTACTTTTTCGGTCATATTTAATAATATATGTCTACAGGAAAGACTGCTACCAAAATATACTAATATATATATATATATATATATATATATATATATATATATATATATATATATATATATATATATATATATATATATATATATATATATATATATATATATATATATATATATATATATACATATATATTAGTAAGGGTACCGAGTGGTGTCTAGGGCCAGAGTTAGATATTGTCCTAATAGCAGCTTTGTGTTGAGTAATTAGAGGATGTAAATGATTTTGGGTAGTAGAACCCCAAGCACAAATACCATAGTTGAGATAAGGATAGATGAGGGAGTAATAGAGTGTCACCAGGGCAGGGCGGGATACATAATATCTGATCTTAGAAAGAATGCCAACAGTTTTTGAAACTTTTTTTGATATATTTAGAACTAGCAGTACCCGGCCACGCGTTGCTGTGGATCAGCAACGCATGTGCGTTGCTGATCCACAGCAACCTTCCCTGTCCCCCAGTTCTCCCCACCATTCCCCCATCACCCGTCTCCTCGGCTTCCCAACCATTCCCCACTCCACCATGCATCCCCTCCTCCTTCCCACCATTCCCCACACCCATGTTCCTTTGTCCTCCCACCATTCTCCATTCCCCCATCCTCTCGTCCCAACCATCCCAAACTCCCCCGTCCCCTCCTCCTACCCCACCATTAACCCCTCCCTTGTCCCCTCGTCCTCCCCGCCATCTCTCACTTCTGTCCCCTCGTCATCCCTACCACTTCCCACTCCCTCGTCCAAGGCCATCCCAAATGGTCTGATGTTCCCATCAGAAAATTGGGAACATCAAGTGCTCTGATGTTCCCATCACTGAAATATAAGAAAACAGTTAAAAAATAAATGAAAATGCGAAAAAATAAAAAATAAACTATACTCACGAAATGAACGGTATGATAAACAACACAGCTCAATTCCAAAGCAATGTCACACAAAATAATTCAATAAAAATAATAAGTCGAAATCTACGAAAATAAAATTTATCAATGCAATCGGAAACATTGAAATGGAATTCGTGACATATTTAGTATAGCATGCATGTTGCTATTATGTGCAACAGATGGTGCTGTTTTTCAAAAAACTCATGTTTTTACCTGTCAGAGGGGTGGCATCTATATAGTATGTATATAAAAGGACGCGCTTATTTGAATGCAATGTTGTTTCAAAATTTCAACGCAATCGGTGAAGAACTTTTAGAGATTACAGCATGTGTTGCTCTTACGTCTAACAGATGGCGCTGTTTTTCAAACAAAGCATGTTTTTTCCTGTCACAGGTAAGGCATGTATATGGAAGATATATGAAAAGACGCGCCTATTTAAATGCAACATTGTGACAAAATTTCAAAGCAATCGGTAATGAAGTTTCGAAGATTTCCCTCACATGAAAAACACAGTTTTTCAGAAAAAGCATGTTTTTTTCTGTCACAGACGTGACATCAATATCGTATGTATAAATAAATAAATAAATAAATATGTTTATTCAGGTAAGGTACATACATACAAGTGATGTTACATTAATGGATTGATATATAGATAGAGCTAGTACATACAATGCCTAAAGCCACTATTACGCAATGCGTTTCGGGCAAGAAAAACATTAATATCTAGAACTTAATACTAATTGAGCATAAAGAATAAAAAGTGTTGAAAACAAATACAAATAAAGATAAAAAAAAGGGGGAACATGACTGAAAAAGCAGCACAAATACAATAGGTTGACAAACAGTATTGATTAAAAAAAATAATAATAATAAAATAACAGACATGGGTTGACAATAAAGGAGTGAGGTGGGTTACAGGGAATTTATTAGGTAGTGTTTAGTTTTTATCTTAAACTGGTTGAGAGAGGTACAGTCTTTAACATGGTTGGGAAGGTCATTCCACATTCTGGGTCCCTTGATTTGTAGAGCATTTCTAGTTTGATTAAGTCGTACTCTAGGAATATCAAAACTGTATTTATTCCTGGTGTGGTGCTCATGGGTTCTGTTACAACCTTCAATGAAGCTTTTAAGGTCAGGATTGGCATTACAGTTCAGCGTTTTATATATGTATAATACACAAGAGAGAATGTGCAGTGACTTAATATCTAACATATTCAGAGATTTGAGTAAGGGTACCGAGTGATGTCTGGGGCCAGAGTTGGATATTGTCCTAATAGCAGCTTTGTGTTGGGTAATAAGAGGACGTAAATGATTTTGGGTAGTAGAACCCCAAGCACAAATACCATAGTTGAGGTATGGATAGATGAGGGAGTAATAGAGAGTAACCAGGGCAGGGCGGGGTACATAATATCTGATCTTAGAAAGAATGCCAACAGTTTTTGAAACTTTTTTTGATATATTTAGAATGTGACCCTGGAAATTCAGCTTGTGGTCGATGAGAACGCCAAGGAATTTGCCATCTAATTTGTTACAAATTTGGGTATTGTTTATTTTGAGATTTATCTGATTAGAGGATTTATTGCCAAACAGAATATAAAACGTTTTGTCAATGTTAAGGGTGAGTTTGTTGGCAGTTAGCCAAAGATGGACTTTCTCTAGCTCAGTATTTACTGTGGCATTTAGAGCAAGGGGGTCAGGACTGGAGTAAATGAAGGTTGTGTCGTCAGCAAATAGAATTGGTTTGAGGTGTTGGGAGGCATTTGGAAGGTCATTAATGTAGATGAGAAAGAGGAGAGGGCCAAGTATGCTGCC
Organism: Procambarus clarkii; assembly: GCF_040958095.1. NCBI lineage: Eukaryota > Metazoa > Arthropoda > Malacostraca > Decapoda > Cambaridae > Procambarus > Procambarus clarkii. Next base: position 32,099,529 of record NC_091211.1, on the reverse strand, counting down.
CTGAGGAACACCAATGTTGATGGGTAGGGTGGGAGAAATTGTATTATTCACAGAAACATACTGGAGCCTGTCAGTAAGATAAGATTTGAGGTATTGCAGGGAGTGTCCTCTGACTCCATAATGATGTAATTTAAGAAGAAGGTTTTGATGGTTGACAGTGTCAAAAGCCTTACGCAGGTCCACAAATAACCCAACAGGAAACTCCTTTTTATCAAGAGCTGCGTGAATTAAGTTAATCATACTAATAAGTGCATCGTTAGTGCTTTTTTTGGGTCTGAAGCCATATTGACAAGAGCTAAGTATATTGTGTTTGGCTAGAAAAGAGTAAAGCTGCTTGTAGATTAGCTTTTCGAATATTTTTGACAAGTTAGGCAGGATTGATATAGGTCTGTAGTTGTTAACATCAGTGAGATCACCACATTTGTAGACAGGGGTTACTCTTGCTTTTTTTAGAATGTCAGGAAAGGTTTGGAGTTCAAGTGACTTGTTGAAGAGCAATGCAATAGCAGGGGCTAGAGATCTGGAGGCTTTTTTGTAAATTAAAGTTGGTATCTCCTCGAGGGCACTAGACTTAGTTTTAAGGGAAAGGATTATTTCATTGACATCAGTGGAACTAGTAGGCTTTAGGTACAGAGACTGTGGATAGTTACCTGTAAGATAGTCCTTAACATCAGTACAGGAAGATGGAATATCATTTGCAAGGGATGACCCAATGGAAGAGAAGAACCTATTGAACTCAATAGCAGAATCAGAGGCTGAAAGCTGACCAACGTTATTGGAAAGGAGTGTTGGTTTGTTATTTAAAATCTTCTTTGATCCCAATATTTGTGAAATTGTGCTCCAAGTTTTTTTAATGTTGCTCTTTATTTGGGTAAATTTATCTTCATAGTATTTAATTTTGGCTCGTCTAATTATTTTAGATAGCAATAACGAGTAATTCTTTGAGAATTCTTTGGAGACTGTTCCTAGCCTATACTTCTTCTCAAGGTCGTGTTTTTTGTTAATGGATTTAAGTATTCCCTTTGTAAGCCAAGGATTGTTAAGTCTTTTGCTTGTGACTTGTTTTGTAAGCATAGGACAGTGGGTGTTATAAAGGCTAAGAGTTGTTTGTAGAAAAGATTTCACTGCTAGGTTGATGTCCCCTATGTTACCTAACTCGGACTCCCAGTTGACATTATCAGCAGCAGTTATAAAATTGTTTATAGCAGTTTCAGCCTAAAGCTTAACTCCCTTGTCTCTAGAGGTGGTTTGCTAATGTTAGATAAGAGAAATGTGGGGTAATGGTCTGTAGTGCTATCGGTGATTATACCTGAAGTAAGCGGAGAGGTTATGTTGGTCCAGATGTGATCTAGAGTCGTAGCAGTACTATCAGTGATTCTAGTTGGTCTAGTGATTAAGGGTATGAGGAAGCAGGAATTCATACAGTTGAGGAAGCTAACAGCAGTAGGGTGTTCAGGCTCGCAGAGGTCAATATTAAAGTCCCCTGCGATAATTAGGTGGTTTTTGTTCAGTCTGTTATCAAGTATTAGATTTCTAAGGTTTGAGTTGAATTCGGACACATCAGTGTTAGGAATTCTATAGACTGCACCCACAGACAGGACAGACTCGGCACCCTTGACTCTGAAACTGGCGAAGATATACTCCCCACAGCAGTCTCTAGTTCTAATTATTTTTAAGCATGTTAGTTCTTGGTGGTAGTAAAGGGCAGTACCACCACCTCTCTGCATTTGACGACAGTTGTGAATTGCCGAGTAGTTAGGCATGTTAAAGAGTTGAGTATTATCCTCTTTCAACCACGTTTCAGTAAGTATAATAAAAGAGAATTTGTTGTCAATAGTTTCAATCAAGGCACTAACATCATCGAAGTGTTTACCTAGGGATCTAACGTTCAAGTTGATTACAGAGATATTGAGATTATCTGTTAATACATTGTTTACATCATGTGCTGTAAAATATCTGCAATTTTGATCATTGAAGTGATGATTGTCATAGATAGTGGATAAGAGGTTTAGTTCTGGGTCTATACTTGTCTGCATAAAAAGGCTGTTTGCAGGAAAACAAGGTAAGAATGGCAAATTACAAAATAGAAAACAAAGAAAAAAGTAGATTAAAAATTCTAAAGTAAAATAAACTTAATGGTAATTTTAAGTAAAAAGAAAAAAAAAACTTAATGGGAACTAGGAATGTAAAAAATTAACTAAAATAATTAATAACAATAGATGACCAAAAAAGTAAAAAAAAACAATTATGAAATCTATAAGATGAAAAGCTTGCTTACTATACTATTATAAGTACACTATAGTTGAATACTAAAGTTACACTAAAACAAACTGAGGTAGTTTAAATAGAGATACACTCAGGAACACTGGATAATGAAGTTAATACTAGAGGACACAGGCAAAGCCAGTGTACTATGGAACATGGGAGTAAAAAGAAAAAAAAGACAATAATAAAGATGACAATATTATTCTTTTTTTTTTTTTTTTTTTTTTTAACTAAAGTTAAAACCTTTTGAAGGGAAAGGCAGAGCTAGCAGGCAGAGTATATATAAACCCGCTCGGATGCGAATGGAACATTGTGTGAAAATTTCAAAGCAATCGCTATCCACCGCTGCCCACTGGATAGGGGGGGGCGGTGTGCAGGACAAACATATAAATTGTGACACTAGCTCTCCACATGTGTCAGTTGCTTAATTTAGAACCTGTACTTTAGGTCGATCTCGAACCCATTGTTGATGTGACGACTTATATTGAATTTTGTAACTAGCTCATCAAGATTGTAACTTGCTTAGCTAAATGAATTGTGTGGTTCAGTCCCTGAGCCCATTATGTGCCTCTGTAACCCTTTCCACTACCGCCCACAAGATGGGTATGGGGTGCATAATAAATGAACTAAACTAACTAATCAGTGAAGAACTTTCGGAGATTAGCGATTTTGAACAAACGAACGTTTCCATTGTTATTTATATAGATGTGTCCCTGGAAATTCAGCTTGTGGTCAATGAGAACGCCAAGGAATTTGCCATCTACTTTGTTACAAATTTGGGTATTGTTAACCCTGAGGATTTATTTGATTTGAGGATTTATTGCCAAACAAAATATAGAAAGTTTTGTCAATATTGAGGGTGAGTTTGTTGGCAGTTAGCCAGTGATGGGCTTTATTTAGCTCAGTATTCACTGTGAAATGTAGAGCAAGGGAGTCAGGACTGGAGTAAATGAAGGTCGTGTCGTCAGCAAATAGAATTGGTTTGAGATGTTGGGAGGCATTTGGAAGGTCATTAATGTAGATGAGAAAGAGGAGAGGGTCAAGTATGCTGCCCTGGGGAACACCAATGTTGATGGGTAGGGTGGGAGAAATTGAATTATTCACAGAAACATACTGGAGCCTGTCAGTAAGGTAAGACTTAATGTACTGTAGGGAATGACCTCTGACTCCATAATGTTGTAATTTAAGAAGAAGGTTTTGGTGGTTAAGTGTTAAAAGCCTTACGCAGCCTTAAGAAGCAAATTAGAGATCACCCCAAGCTTCATCTTGAGGCAAAGCTCAACGCCTTAAGCCATATTGATGCTCTGTCCACAGAGCATTCTCTCTCTCAAATCATATACACTGATGGTTCCCTACACCGTCCCACGGGTGCAGCTCTGAAGTGCAGTATTCTGACAATGGTCGATGGTCGATACTTTGAGTGTGGAGTCCGTATATAGAACTGGGCCGAACCCTTCAGACCGAACTATTTGCCTTGCTCCTTACACTGAAATGTGTACAAGTCTCCAAATTTAATACATTAATTATAAGTGACTCTCTGCAATCATCCTTAATTGCTCTCAACTATTTAAGCCACAGCTGTAACATGATCGTATTTGAAGCTAGACACGAGAACAACAAAATTATTGATGATGGTAACAGAGTCCATTTCATGTGAACGCCATCGAATGTTAGCCTCCGAAAGCATGATAGAGCTGATGAGTTAGCCAAAGAATCTGCCTTTAAAGGAGAAATTGAGTATAACCTTGGATTGTCAATAAGGAGTCTGAGAGCAGCAGTACACCAAGAACTTCAACAAAATTTCGTAGCTCTGAGGCAAAGAGAAATCGTCACCAGTAATTCCATCTATCATCATACTATCATGCAAGAGGAGCCACACATCTATGGTTCATCCAATAAAATCAGCAGACTTCTAGATGTTACTACTGCTCGGCTTAGACTCGGTTACAAGTATCTCTGGGAATTCTCATTATCTGCTGATGTAGACCTGACCAAATGTAAACTGTGTCAACAAAATTATTCGCACTCCATCCGTCACTATGTGATGGAGTGCGAAAAGATACGTGAATTCAGAGACAATTCTATAACCAATGTTCCAAAGATGTGTAAATATTTCATTGAAAATTATTTGCTGCCAGAAATCTTACCTAAATATCGCTCGAACCCATTGATGATGTGACGATGTGTATGGAATTTTGTAACTAGCTCATCAAGATTGTAACTTACTTCGCTAGTTACGAGCTTCAGATCGAGCCTTAGCGAGCCTCAGATATTAACACCAGGTAAGGCTTCCAGCACTTCCACTAACACGATAACATCATTTATATTTGCCAACATCCAGGGTATAAAAACACGCAAATCCAACAAAGTTCACTTTATAGACGGTCTCCTTTATGAGGCAAATGCAGTGTTTGCAGCCCTAACGGAAACCCACACAAAGGACTACCATGATGGTGAAATATGGATCTCAGAGTACAATCTTTTCAGATGTGATAGGAAACACCGGCTTCAGGGTGGGGTCAGCCTCTACATCAAAGACACACTCATCTGTACTGAGCTGCTAAACACCTCAAATGATATGGTGGAAGTGCTGATAGTCAAAATAGAGATTCTAAATGTAGTTATTGTCCTTGTATATAAGTCACCGGAGGCAAACCCTCAGCAGTTTAAAGACCAACTAATGAAAATAGAACACTGCTTGGAAAACTCACAAATCCAGCTCCGAACATCATCCTGCTTGGGGACTTCAACCTACGGCACCTGAAATGGAAGCACCTGGCAAACACAGTAATATCAGAAAGAATACCAGGAAGTAGCCTAAATGAACAGGCACATGCAAATGACCTGCTACGGATGTGCGACAGGTTTGCCTTACACCAGCAAATAGTAGAACCAACTAGGAAGGAGAACACGCTGGACCTCAGTTTCACTAATAATGATGAATTGATCGGGAACATAATGATTACAAATACCTGTTACTCAGATCACAACTTAATTGAAGTTATGACAACCATGGGGAATAGACCTTCAAAACCAGTCCAGATTCCCGGTGGAGGAGATTTCAGCAAATTCAACTTCAATAATAAACAGATAAACTGGGAGCAAATAAACCAGGACTTCACAGAAATAAACTGGGAAGAACAGCTAGAAAATGCAAATCTGAACCAGTGCCTGGAAAAAAATAAGCTCAGTAGCACTAGAAATATGTTCAAACCGCATACCCCTAAGAAAAAAGAGGTAGATATGCAGATTGGAACGGGAACGTATTCCCTATATAGGCGCAGAAGACGAATCGCAGAACAACTAGAGAGTCGCACCCTATCTCAAGAACGGCGAAGAAGGTTAGGTAGAGAAATAGAAACAATTGAACTCAAGCTACAAGAATCATACAAAACTCAGGAGAGGCAAAGAGAGCAAAAGGTCATCAGTGAAATAGAGAGAAATCCGAAATATTTTTTCTCCTATGCAAAATCAAGATCAAAAACCACATCTAGTATCGGACCCCTGCGAACGGGAGATGGAACTTTCACCGATGACAACAAAGAAATGAGCGAGTTACTGAGGAAGCAGTACGACTCTGTTTTCAGCGAGCCATTAAACACACTAAAGATTGATAACCCAAATGAATTTTTTATGGATATGATACCAACATCAAAGCATATATCAGACGTCACCCTATCCCCACTGGATTTTGAAGAAGCCATAAACAGTATGCCTATGCACTCTGCACTAGGCCCGGATTCTTGGAACTCCATATTCATCAAGAACTGTAAAAAAACCACTATCGCAGGCCCTCCACATTCTGTGGAGACAAAGCCTAGATACTGGCGTTATTCCTGATATACTAAAAACAGCAGAGATAGCACAACTTCATAAAGGAGGAAATAAGGCAGAGGCAAAAAATTACAGACCGATAGCACTAACATCGCACATCATAAAAATTTTTGAGAGAGTGCTAAGAAGTAAGATCACAAAATACATGGAATCACAGCATCTCCATAACCCCGGACAACATGGTTTCAGAACAGGGCGCTCTTGCCTGCCGCAGTTGCTGGACCACTATGATATAGCATTAGATGCTATGGAAGACAAACAAAACGCTGATGGAATTTACACAGATTTCGCAAAAGCTTTTGATAAATGTGACCATGGTGTTATTGCACATACAATGCGCTCAAAAGGAATTACCGGGAAAGTAGGCAGATGGATCTACAATTTCCTGACCAACAGAACCCAATGTGTAATAGTCAACAAAATAAAATCCAGCCCATCAACCGTGAAGAGCTCAGTCTCCCAGGGTACTGTGCTTGCTCCAGTACTTTTTCTCATCCTCATATCGGACATAGACAAGAACACAACCTATAGCACTGTATCATCCTTTGCAGATGACACTAGGATCTTCATGAGAGTAGGCAACATAGAGGACACGGCAAAGCTCCAGTCAGATGTAGATCAGGTCTTTCTATGGGCTACAGAAAATAATATGGTGTTTAACGAAGATAAGTTCCAGCTCATGCGCTACGGAAAAAATGAAAATATAAAAACGGAAACCACGTACAAAACTCGGGCAAATCATAACATAGAACAAAAAGGCAATGTAAAGGATCTGGGTGTACTCATGTCGGAAGACCTTACCTTTAAAGAACACAATAAAGTAGCCGTCACAACTGCAAGAAAAATGACAGGTTGGATAACAAGAACATTTCACACTAGAGATGCTATATCGATGATGATACTTTTCAAAACGCTTGTGCTTTCTAGAGTGGAGTACTGCTGCACAATGACAGCCCCTTTCAAAGCTGGAGAAATTGCTGACCTGGAGAGCGTGCAGAGATCCTTTACTGCTAGAATCCACTCAGTAAAACATCTAAACTATTGGGACCGACTAAAGAGCCTAAATCTGTACTCCCTGAAGCGCAGGCGGGGATACATAATAATTTACACGTGGAAAATATTAGAGGGGCTGGTCCCAAACCTGCACACAGAAATAACATCACATGAGACCAGAAGACATGGCAGGATGTGCAGAATACCCCCGTCGAAAAGCAGAGGTGCAACAGGTACTCTGAGAGAGAACTCTATCAACATCAGAGGCTCGAGACTGTTCAACACGCTTCCGCTACACATAAGGGGCATAACTGGCAATCCCCACACAGTGTTCAAGAAAGAACTGGATAAGCACCTCCAAAGGATACCTGATCACCAGGCTGTGACTCATACGTCAGGCTGCGAGCAGCCGCGTCCAACAGCCTGGTTGATCAGTCCAGCAACCAGGAGACGGTTGCTAGGGACTGGGGACGCTAAGCCCTGGAAGCACCTCAAGGTAACCTCAAGGTAGGTAAGGCTAAATGGATTGTGGGGTTCAGTCCCAGAGCATATTATGTGCCTCTGTAACCCTTTCCACTACCGTCTACAAGATGGGTATGGGGTGCATAATAAACGAACTAAACTAACTTGTACAGCCACTAGCACGCATAGTGTTTCGGGCAGGTCCTTAATCCTAATTTTTCCCCGGAACACGTCCCGCCAAATCGTTTAACAACCATGCAGGTACCCATTCACTGTTAGGGTGAACAGAGGCTACATTTAAGGATTGGCGCCAAGTAAATCCTCCCGGGTTCCGGGTTAGAATCCCAGACGGGACAGAAATAGTTGGGCACATTTCCTTTCTCCTAATTGCTATGTTCACCTAGCAATGAATAGGCACTCAGGAGTTAGTCAGCCTGTTGTGAGGTTGCAGGCTGATACAGTCAACCCTGCTGATCTTATAATCAGGGCGGGGTCAGTAATTCGGCCTTGGGAGGAGGCGGACCTCGATTAAAACCTGTCGTGTATGAATACATTCTGGCTTCCTGTCCCCCGACACAATGAATTCAATTAACATTATAACAAATGAACTTAAACACCCCGCCTTGCAAACATTTCCAAAGAGACACTGGGCCTATTTACATCTTAAATTTATATATATCATATTTTGCATATTATGGTGTCTCAAAGTCATTTGAAAAAATACGTAGCCAATGAGATGTATAATTTTGTAACAATTTACAGTGTGAAAGTTCTTTCCTCAGAAATGGAATTGATGACGTCATTTTGTAATCGTGGCTGGCAGTGTTTACAGTCTCGGGCCAGGACGGGTGGTGCTGTTTATGGAGATTCATGGTCAGTCCTCTACCTGCTCTCCCTCATAACTATGAGTCCAGTCCTTGGTGGCAGTAGTCGTGTGTGCTGGCGGGTATAGTTGAAGGAAAGATGTGTGTGTGTTGGGTAGATAAAGGAAGAGAGTAGACTTAACCTTGGGGGCTCTCTTCCTGCTCTAGCTGTCGTAACGGGGCTGTCAAGGCTTAACACATCTTGTAGAATATAGACCCTTGCAGGAAAGTGTATGGAGCCTTTGTAGTGTATGGTAGGCATCAGATTGCGGGTGTTTTAATATGACGAAGAATGAATATACATCATTGGGAAGTATATAAATAAAGTACAATGCTGTACTGTACATGAAAGTTTTTTTCTGACTAAAAAGGCACAGCATTAATTGGTCCTGCATCATCTCTTCTGCTGTACAATGTATTTGGCTGCAAATAAACACACAAGCAATTAAATACAGCCAGAATATAGCATGTAATCTTTTTGCAATGTTTTGGTAAGTGGACCTTATTGATAATAGGGAATAAGGCTTGAATAGTCTGATTTTTGCACTCTTACCTAATTCATAATGACTAATAATAATTGTTATTGTTGGGGAGAGGAGGTGTGTGCTTGAGCTTATGGAGGCCCTGTAGGCCAACTGTCCTTCATTTTCCCAAAGAAATAAGGAAGCCCTCAACAGCTTCCTGAATCTCGGGCACTTATTTTACTGCTAGGTAAAGAAGTGCATCAGGTGAAAGGAAACTAGCCTTTTTCAGTCGTGCCCAGGGATTGAAGCGGGTATTTTTCCCTTGGCTATGAGCCAAGGATGTAAAAAAATCTTTAGGTAATAGTTCATAGATTAGATAATTCTCATGTTAGGGCTACTGAATAAAGTATTATGTTTAATAATACCAATTTAGATTCAGCTGACGAGGTAAGGGTGCTCATTAATACTGAACCTATTAAGCCTATGCAGAATATTGTGGGCAGATTATGATCGGTGATTTGGTTGCCAGATATGTTCAGAGCCATCTCCGACCATGCCCAGAAACCAGCATCGGACATGTGATTTGGAAAGCTAATTTGCCCGCCTTTAAACCGATAGTGTGTCTGTGTTTCAGCTTCTGGACACACTGTATTAAACCAAGTACAGTTTTGTTAGTGGCATGTTTCATTAAAAAATTCAAATTCTGCAATACACTAGTTCACTTAGCTGTAAAATACTGCATATTCTTTTTGCGCTCGTGTTTTCAGTGTGCGGCCTCGCTGGCTCTCTCCAAGGGGCACTGTATGTTGGTCAGTTGCTTGACAAGTTCTGTACAGTATTTACTAATAATTCTTGAGCATTACAATCAGTTGATTAAATAGTTCCCTACATTGTTAACTGGCCTTGGCTAATAATTAGCCCATTAAAATGGTGTTAAGAGACATGTAAGCAGTCTTGTATTCTTGAGCTATTTCTTTAATTACCGAATTGGCACTACCAGCTATGCTGGCACCAGTTTTTGAAACCCAACTTTTGAATTCCTTTCAAACTGTAGGCCTCTTACTGTCATTCTTAAAGCACTACTGACACTAAATTGATGCCCTAGCACTGCTTGGACACTTCATGTGTTAGTCTGCCAATTTGCACTAGCATCACGATCTTATCACCTGGGAAATTGAACTCTTAATTAGGAGCTCCAAATCCCACCACCAATGCCTATGTTCCCACTCTGTGTAGAATATACATGTACAGTATATTAGGTACAACATATGTATATGTTGTACCCAATTGCCAGAACCACACTAGTTGGCAAAGTGTTCAACGTTAAATTTGCATAACAGGCCGAGCACATTACGTTATTCACGTTATTTTCAATTTTCTTTCCAGAAAAATTTAAAAATGTAAAGTTGACTTTTTTTTTTTCTAACAATAATAATCTTTTATATTAGGAATATGAATTACTTAGTTATGTTATGTTAAGATAGGTTTGGATTGGTTAGGTTGGGTAAATTTTGGATTGGTTAGGTTATGTAGGTTAGGTTAAGTTTGATAATTTTTTTTTACTTTTGACTAATAACATGAAATTGTAATCATATATAATAGAATAAAAACTATCATTTCATAAAAATTTTTTGGAAAATTAAATATTTACAAATTTGGCTTGTTAGGCAACTCTGGCTAGTAGATACAGTCAACCTAACCATCTCTCTCCTGTAGAATCTCTGTGGCTCTATCATAAAAATTGAGTAGATTTGTTACACAGGATCTTCCTGTTCGAAAACCACGTTGTCTGTCTGTTATGTCATTACTCTCCAGGCGTTCTTCTCATTTAGTTTTAACTATTTTTTCTAGTATTTTGACTACCACGCTTGTTAATGATACGGGTCAAATTTAATGGGTCTTCTCAGCTACCATTTTTGTTGATTGACACTGTTTGTCTTTTTTTACAAATATCTGCTAAGATTCCTGTGGACAAAGAGGTGTGAAATATTAATTGGAGTGGGATGCTCAGCTCAGTTGCACATTCTTTCAGCACCCAATGTGACAGTTCATATGGTCCAACAATTTTATTTCTTCCTAGCTCCTTCAGTAAATTTTACATTTCATCTAGGGACACCTCTAGGTACTCTATGAAGTTTTCTGGAATTGGCATTAGGTCTGGTTCTCTGGAATTCTGATTTTTCACAAACCCAATTGGGGGACTGTTTATTTAGTGTTTTGCTCATTTCTTTTTCATTCTTGGTGAACCTGTTCCCCATTCTCAATCTCTGAATTTTATCCATTACTTTTGCTTGCTTTTAATGAATTTATATAAAAGCCCTGAATCTGTTTTACATACTGTATGTCTGCTACCCTCCTTTCTCAAAGTTTCTGTCTGCCTCTCTCCTCACTGCTGTGTATTTGTTTCTTGCTTGTTTGTAGTGCTGGTATGTTTGGTAGGCTGTTTCCTATAATGTACCCATTTCCTCGTCTTTCTCTCTGGCCCTCACAAATTTGCTGCATTAGCTGCCGTTTCTGGTAATGTCTTGGGCTAACATTCGGGCGCAAGGATTCTGGAGGTCGAACAGGGTCCTGGCTGCCCGTTATCTCGTTAATGTTCCTGGCCCTAGTCAGGCATATGTTGCTTTGGGTCGCAGATTGCAGCCAGTCGTCTCGACTTTTGCATTGAGGTGCGAGTAGCGATCGCCTCCCGGGTTAGTCCCTCTTTTATTTTCTGTGGTTAGATAGCTCCGGGGAGCCGGAGGGGCTCTCCACAGAAAACCTGCATTGAATGTAATGAAACGCCATTTTCTGGGTGAGTTCCCACCATTATCTCTGACCTGTGTTGCCGCAGTTTGCACAGTATGCTGCATTACTGGAGGTGAGGTGACTATGGCCCAATAGATGGCAAGCATAGCATTGTAACACAGGAAAGTTGTAGGGCTGGACCTGATACGAGGTCCTGTGTAGCGTTGATCCTGAAACGAGATACAGACGTCGGCCCTGCTGCTCCGCGAATCCTGGTAACTTCCAGTAATCCCGCTGATGCATCCTCTAACACCTGCTGAGCTGCCTGGGTGTCGTCCACTTCAACACTCGGGTCATTTGGGCCAATCTTACCATACCGGGCCCTAGATTACTCCTCCTCCGACAATACCTGTCGGCACTTGACAGGCTAGTCCCTAAATGTGATGTTGGATAGCTGAACATGCAACAGAGCCTCCTGCCTGATGTGTAGCTTCAGTGCTGCACCTCTACCCAGGGTATTTACCAAGAAGTGCAAAACACCACTATCACAGGCCCTAAACATCTTTTAGAGACAGAGCCTAGATACTGGCGTCATCCCTGACATACTTTAACCCTTCAATTGCGCATCGCATCATATGATGCTTTGACCGACTTGCAGTAAATTGCGCATCGCATCATGTGATGCTTTGGAGTACTACGCAAGATTTAAACGGCCCGCGGATACACGGGGTTCACCACACCTTCATCAGGGCTCTTGTAAACAGACACCATTTTTTAAAAAAATCGTGGGCCAAACTCCAGGGTGTTAGGGGCCTCAGTATTGAGTCAGCTACCAAGCCTGACGCACGCAGCATGAGCTCACAGCACTGCTGTTCAGCTTGTGACCACAGCATCGCCTAAAAATTCCATAATATACTTGTTCATGCTATTATGTAGCGATATTATTACAGAAGACCCCAGACTGTGATAAAACTGACCAGGGTTCTGATAATAGCAGGATTGTGGTGATATTTGGCGCTGTGCGCCATGGAGGGAGGAGTAATGCTGTGGGAGGGAGGATGGTGGCGTTGTCTTTTGTGTGTGTGTGGCCACCTTTTATTGACTGCACTCACCATACCAGCTTAGTGGTTCGCTATGGTGAACACAAATGTAGATACTTATATATAACGTGTGTATAGTGTGAGATAACAGTGAGAGTAGGAGGTTGGGAGCCGCCATTTTGGTGAGGGAGGAGCGTCGTCTGCAGGACTTATCATGTTGTTTACTGATGACCACTATGGTCTTTGGGCACCATACCAGTTTACTTGTACAAGTATGGTGAATAAAACAGGTAGATATTTATATATAATGTGTGTATATAGCGTAATAACACCACAAACAGTATTGTTGTAGGAGAAATATTAGTGCGTCTGGCCTTGAGGGCAGCCGCCACCAGCTGACTGTGTGAGTAGCTACGTTTCTCTGCCTTTACTCACCATACAAGCTTAGATGTACAGTTATGGTGAACAAAACATGTAAATACTTATATATAACGTCTGTATATAAAAGCAAAAACAGTATGGTGGGTGGAGAATGGTGGCAAGTCAGGTGAGGTGAGAGTGGCAGCCAGTCACTGCCTGCCACTGCCACTCGGCATACCAACTTAGTGGTTTGTCATGGTGAACAAAACATGCAGATACTTATATATAACCTGTGTATATAGTGTAATAACCGACAAAGTATTTGTTCACCGTTTGATGAACATAATTGGAATCAACAATATGCACACCATATTTTTGAGTACAGCGATGATTCACTCATTTTATTATATAAATAAATCACACTACACACTATTGAATAATATTACAGCAAAAAAACTATGAAAAATCAATCAGAGACATTGAAATAATTAGGTAATTATCTCTTTGTGGAAACTCTGGCCTGACAGCTGGCGATCAACAGACCGCCTGGGACGCACGCTCAGTCAACGCCTGATTTTTGTCACACTTCCCCGCCCTATAGTGGGCGGGGAAGTGTGACACTTACGATTTTTTTATTATTTTTCCCGTGATCAGTGAACACATTAACAGGTTAGGAAGAAAAAAAAATTTTTTTTTTTTTTTTTTTTTGGTATGCGCCTGTAGGTGTCAAATGGTATATAGCTATGCGCCATTTAAGGGTTAAACAGCGGTGATCACACCACTTCACAAAAGAGGTAGTAAAGCAAATACAAAAATTTATAGACCAATAGCTCTAACCTCAAACATCATAAAAATCTTTGATAGAGTGCTAAGATTTGATCCCAATGATTTGATTACAATTGGATTTGATTACAAATCAAATACTCACAACATCTGCATAACCCTGGATAATACGGGATCAGAACAGGGTGCTCCTGCCTCTCTGTTGCTAGATCACCGAGACACAGGCCTTGGGTGCCATGGAAGACAAGCGAAATGCAGATGTAATATACACATACTGTACTTTGCAAAAGCTTTCAACATATGTGACCATGGTGTTATTGCGTACAAAATGTGTGCAAAAGGAATTACTGGCAAAGTAAGGAGATGGATCTTCAACTTCCTAACAAACAGAATACATTGTAATAGTAAACACAGTAAAATCCAGATCATCTACTGTAAAAAGCTCAGTACCCCATGGTACCATACTTGCTTCGGTACTTTTCTCATCCTAATATCAGACATGGAGGATACAAACTACAAAACTGTATCATCAGTTGCAGATGACACCAAGATTTTCATGTGAGTAGACAATATAGAGGATACAGCAAACCTCCAGTTGGATGTAAATCGGGTTTTTCAATGGGCCAAAGATTATGATATGATGTTTAATGAAAATAAGTTCCAGCTCCTGCGATATGGAAAAAATTAAAATTTAAAAACTGAAACCATAGTTAAAACCAAATCAAATCACACTATTGAATGAAAAAACAATGTAAAGGACTTAGGTATAATCATGTCGGACCTTACCGTTACAGAACACCATAAAGTAGCTGTCATGACTGCAAGAAAAATTGCAGGTTGGATAACAAGGACCTTCCAAACAAGGGATGCCATACCAATGACGATACTTTATAAGACACTAGTGCTCTTTAGGGTGGAATATTGTTGCGCTCTAACAGCCCTATTCAAAGCCGGAGAAATTGCTGTCCTGGAGAGTGTACAAAGATCCTTTACCGCTAGAATCCACTCTATAAGTTGTCTTAATTATTGGGACCAGTTAAAAGTTTTAAGTCTGTATACTCTAGAGCGCAGGCGAGAGATAGCATAATAATCTACACGTGGAAGATATTAGAGGGACTGGTTCCAAATCTGAACACAGAAATAACATCACATGAGAACATCACATGAGTAGGCATGGCAGGATGTGCAGAGTACCTCCATTGAAAAGCAGAGGTGCAATAGGTACGCTGAGGGAGAACACTATCAACATCAAGGGCCCAAGACTTAACATGCTCCCTATACACGTAAGGAGCAAGAAGCATAACTGGCTGGCCTCTCAGTGTTCGAGAGATAACGCGACAAACACCTTTGAAGAATACCTGATCAACCCGGCTATAATTCATATGTCGGACTGCGAGCAGCTGCATACAACAGCCAGGTCGACCAGACGACCAACAGGGAGGCCTGGTCAGAGACTGGGCCACAGGATCCATTGATTCCTGAAAGCTACCCAAGGTAGTAGGCAGGGTATGTATGGTCTCGGGTAGGCAATGTGACCACAGTACCGAAGCCTCGATTGCTGCACTTCAGGTACAAGGATTCACAAACACGCACCGACCTGTTGTTGACTGAATTAGAACATCTAAAAATGAGGAATGAGGTACCACAGGAGAAAGGTCTTCTGAAGGTGAGAACGTCCTTCTAGCATCGTGCTCTAGAGCAGTATCTGTCGGCTCATTTTCCAACAGATGTTTGCCTCTCTGGGACTTGCTCTCAATGTCTATGACATCCTCGCTTTGGGAGGGGTCCATGAGGGAGGCTCCGGCCTCCGCCAGTGCTGTGAGAGCCTCCTGGGTAACTGCAGTGACAACACACTGGCCCAAAGAAGTTAGCTCTTTTTTTTTTTTTTTTTTTTTTTTTTTTTCCCCCCAGGGATATTCCTGCACGGGCCCTAAGCCTCTGGCTGGCCCACTAAGTGTTTCTTGTTTCTGTTTTACTTGGGCGGAGTATGAGTATTTATGACTCGTATGGTCGCTTCAGTAAGATTTTGTCCCATGTATTTAACAACTTCTTCTGGTCTGTTGAATCTTAGTTGAAATCTTAATGGGTTTGTAACTCTGCACTGTGTTAGTTAATGTTCCAGTGGTCTGTCGGGCATTTCTCCACAGTGCTGACATTTCCTCTCATCTTCCGGGACTTGTAAGCCCATTTTCCATGCATATGGGTATCCAAGCCTGATGCGATGTAAGTGTACTTCTGTTGTTCTACTGCTCCCTTTCATCAAACTAAGTGGTTTGCAATTAAACTTCAAAGATAAGCTCCCGGTGAAGTGAGGAAAGAATGCCCAGTCGGCATTCTTTCCAAGATGGCTGATCATCGGCAGCTCCCAGTTTGCGTGTTCCCTATGCTAATGGCTGGATGTTCTTCCAGGAAGAGATGAACCCTCAAGAGGCAAGATGATTGATGTAGTGTTGAGTCACCTCATACCGAATTACAATTTGATTTAGATTGACTAACGATGCATTCATTCTTGGGGCCTATATTAAAAGTTTCTCCTTGCTTTGCCCAAACGATTAACCACCCTGCTGTGCCAAGTTTATTGTGAAATTCCCCCTGTGCGCATGAAATAAAGTGTTCCCCAAAAATTCTTTTTTCTCTACAAAATGATAAATTTCCTTCCCTGAACATGTCTATGTAAACATAAATACCAAATTCCACTTACTTTGACTGTGGGGACGTGGTCAAGGTGCACTGTGACGCCGTCAGGGCGCTCTGTGACGTCAGGGCCTAGTCGCCCGTGCATGAATCGCCCAGACATGGTCGTGTGGGCCATTCAAGCACCGGGTGTTGCCACAAATATATTTTCAATTATTTGTTTTATATATTTCCAATGCGGTTTTATTTATTTTTTTATCGTATATGATGCATATTTGTGTCCTTTACAATATGTACACAGTAGAATGTTCATAATCTTCCATGGAACTGTGATACATGTGTCAGTAATGTGTCCACAATAAATGTTTATTGTCGCAATATTACTTGTTAAAAATTCACTAAAATTACAGTATGTACAGTTTCACACACTATTTACACAGTAACACACTGTAATTACACACTCAGTACTTCGGAAGTGAGTAATAATCAACGAAGTAGTCCATATTGCACAGCGCGACTTGGCTCTCGTTGCACCAGGTACAGATAAATTTTCGCTTCCTGTTTCTTCATTCTGTGTGCTTGTAAATAATGCACTCACGTACACCCTTGACTTTAGTACTTGTAGGTTGCATGTAGCCAAGCTTGTAAAGCATAAGGTAGTCTTGAAAATATTATAGGAAAAGATAAATTTGTAAGGTAGTCTTGAAAAGATCGCTTTGTATGGTCCCACACAGGAAGAGATTCAGCTTGCCTCAAAGTGTGTCCGTCAGTCAGAAAGAGATTCAGCTAGCCTCAAAGAATGTCCATCAGTCAGGAAGAGATTCAGGTATGAACAAATATAGATTCAGGTATTCTTGAAAATATAAATGGAAAACACTACCATGGAAGCTGCTAACACTGTTCATCTATGCTACTTGTATCAGATACATCATCACTGAACGCAGAAAACGATTCATCTATGTATCATCTAAATAAATTGGAGATAGCATACAATTGCAAAGGTGACGCTCAGAGCTATAACTGGATACGCTCGCTGTATCATTCCTTGTAGGTGCTATATAACTTGCATCTGACCTTTGTGTTAGGTCCTTATTGCGCCTAGCTTCACCAATTTTATGACCCTTATGTTCTTCAAACAATAAGGTTTGAATTTCACAGACAGAGCGTTATCTTTCAACACCGGGTCGGACACGTGTTTGGGAGCCAGAGGCGCGTACGCCACCCATGGTTGCTCACTCAGAATTAACCCAGCCAGCAGCCCTAGGGCATTCTGGGAATTTTTTCAAAGATGGCTGTCTCTCACTGGAGGTCCTAAGAGTCCATTTCGTACACAACCAACCTCGTACACATTTAGAATGGGTACCAAAAAAATCATAGTTTTTTTTGGTTGGTGCAGTTTCCCGCCGACCGAGAATACTCGGTTGGCGCAGTTAAGTGGTTAATGTCTTTACAGGCTACCTGTCGGCTGGCCTGATTAATGCATGTTCACATGGGAAGGGTTAATAATTGTAATTACAGTATTGCATATTTGATTAGTGTAGAACTTCTTGGAAAGGGGAATTCTCAGATATAGTTGACCCAGAATTAGTGTAGAACTTCCTGGAAAGTGGAATTCTCAGGAATAAGTTAAGTGGAATTAAGAGGCAAATCATATTATCTACATTGTAACTAATGAGAGTTTGGAACAGTTATATTACTCCTTAATATAATTGCTAAACGAGTTTAAACATGTTAGGTGTCCTTGAGCAAGACTTTAGATGCCTGGAATGTTTACAGTTGGGGTATATGCTGACAGGCCAAAATGTGAAGGTGCTAATAAATAAGAGAAATGGAAGTGGGCCGAGTATACAGCCCACCTTTAGTGAGAGAATGGAAAATTACTATAATTATTTCTTATTTTTAACTTTATCTAAAATTTTCCTTCCATCCTATAGGATTCCCAGTAGTGTGTGATGACGACTCGGCGGAGGCGTGCGGGGTCTGAGTCGTATGTGGAGGAGCTGACTGTGCCTGGGCCTTCTGGAAATCAGAACCCTTACCAGCAAACCCCCCAGTCTGCTTACACACAGCCCCCATATACCTTGTATCCTCAGGTAGGTTATCTTGTACTCCTACCACCAGTATAGCCACCAGCACAGTCACCATGAATTAATATCTTTCTTGCCAGTCCTCATATTAATTTGTTTCTATTTATTTGTATATAAATGAATGTTGTGTTATAAATTCGTTATCATAATTGTCCTTTTTCACTGTATGTTGCATGTGTTTATGCAACTCATTGTATGCAGTTTTAATGGCTTCTTGTTGCTAGCTACAAGAATAGTTCCACCAAAATCAATCCACACCATGCCTTTGTTAATTATTGTAACCCCACTGGGGACCAGAGGACAAAACCTGGGCCCCCTTTATAGAGGCTCGAGGAGTAGGGAGGATATGAGATAATCTTAACCAAGGAAAGGCTATCAGAAAGGTGGGTAAGCCTATACAGGCAATCAGGAAGGTAAACAAATTTTAGAAAACATGACCCCCCAAACTGAGTACACCACAAATCATAAAGCAGTTGACTTGGTAATTACACCTGCACTTCACCAGATGTCTAGCTTCTTTATCCTTCAAATACTCAGTCTGTAATCTTCCTGGCACACATGGCTTTTACCACTTCTTTGAGTCGCAGTTATTCGGACAAGGACTGGCTGTTCTGGATATTATTCAGTCGTGCTGGGGCCATTGCATGTACATTTTTTCTGTATTTTAGGAATCGTTTTTTTATGCCTCATTTGAGTGACTGATAAACTGTTTCTCAAACTGTGTGTACCTAAAGTAATTACCTAAGTGTAATTACCCAAGTGTAGTTACAGGATGAGAGCTACGCTCGTGGTGTCCCGTCTTCCCAGCACTCTGTCATATAACGCTTTGAAACTACTGACGGTCTTGGCCTCCACCACCTTCTCACCTAACTTGTTCCAACCGTCTACCACTCTGTTTGCGAAAGTGAATTTTCTTATATTTCTTCGGCATCTGTGTTTAGCTAGTTTAAATCTATGACCTCTTGTTCTTAAAGTTCCAGGTCTCAGGAAATCTTCCCTATCGATTTTATCAATCCTGTTACTATTTTGTATGTAGTGATCATATCGCCTCTTTTTCTTCTGTCTTCTAGTTTTGGCATATTTAATGTCTCTAACCTCTCCTCGTAGCTCATGCCCTTCAGTTCTGGGAGCCACTTAGTAGCATGTCTTTGCACCTTTTCCAGTTTGTTGATGTGCTTCTTAAGATATGGGCACCACACAACCGCTGCATATTCTAGCTTTGGCCTAACAAAAGTCGTGAACAATTTCTTTAGTATATTGCCATCCATGTATTTAAAAGCAATTCTGAAGTTAGAAAGCGTGGCATAGGCTCCTCGCACAATATTCTTTGTGGTCCTCAGGTGATAGTGTTCTATCTAGAACCACCCCTAGATCTCTTTCTTTATCAGAATTCTTTAAAGATTTCTCACATAATATATAGGTTGTGTGAGGTCTATGTTCTCCTATTCCACATTCCATAACATGGCATTTATTAACATTAAATTCCATTTGCCAAGTGGTGCTCCATATACTTATTTTATCCAGGTCATCTTGAAGGGCATGACAATCGTCTAAGTTTCTTATCCTTCCTATTATCTTAGCATCATCAGCAAACATGTTCATATAATTCTGTATACCAACTGGTAGATCATTTATGTAGACAATAAACATCATTGGTGCAAGAACTGAACCCTGTAGTACTCCACTTGTGACATTTCTCCAGTCCAATACATTGCCTCTGATCACTGCCTCATTTTTCTATCAGTCAGAAAATTTTTCATCCATGTTAGAAGCTTACTTGTCACCCCTCCAATATTTTCCAGTTTCCAGAACAACCTCTTATGTGGAACTCTGTCGAAAGCCTTTTTTAGGTCCAGATAGATGCAGTCAATCCAACCATCTCTTTCCTGTAATATCTCTGTTGCTCGATCATAGAAACTGAGTAAATTCGATACACAGGATCTTCCAGATCGAAAACCATACTGTCTGTCTGATATTATATCATTTCTCTCCAGGTGTTCTACCCATTTAGTTTTAATTATTTTTTCCAATATTTTGACTATTACACTTGTCAATGATACCGGTCTATAATTAAGGGGGTCTTCCCTGCTTCCACTTTAGTAGGTTGGAACTATGTTAGCCTTTTTCCACACATCAGCTACAACTCCTGTAAACAGGGATGCCTGAAAAATCAGTTGAAGTGGAATGCTGAGCTCGGGTGCACATTTTCTCAGAAACCCATGGTGTAACTCCATCTGGACCAACTGCTTTATTCTTATTTAGCTCCTTGAGCATTTTTTCCACTGCGTCTCTAGACACCTCAATGTGCTCTATGTTGTTCTCTGGAATTCTTATTGTATCTGGTTCCCTGAAGATTTCATTTTGTACAAACACACTTTGAAACTTTTCGTTTAATGTTTCACACATTTCCTTTTCATTTTCCGTGAATCTATTTCCCATTTTCAACCTCTGAATATTATCCTTTACCTGCAATTTGTTGTTTATGAATTTATAGAATAGACTTTGTTCTGTTTTACATTTGTCTGCAATCCCTTTTTCAAAATTTCTTTCTGCCTCTCTCCTCACTGCCGTGTAGTTGTTTCTCGCATCTTTGTATCGCTGGTATGTTTGGGGGTTTGGCCTCTTCCTGTATTGATTCCATTTTTGTGTCTCTTGGTCTCTGATCCTTTCGCAATTTCTGTTGAACCAATCCTGTTTCCTAGTTCTGCATCTCTGTTTTGGTATAAATTTTTTTGTGCCTTTATCATATATTTCACAAAACTTGACATACATCTCATTCACTTCCTTGCCTAGCAGTCTGTCCAATTATACTCGCTAAATTTTTTTCTAAGGTTGCCATAATGTCCTCTCCTAAAGTCAGGTTTTTCAATTGCATCAACCTTATGATAATGTCTGGGTGTTTGTTGTTGCCACCCTTGCCCAGACAGGGTTACCTTCTCTGGTGGGCTTGGGTGGCTGTCTGTGAGAGGCCAACTTCCATTGAAAGGTGCCTCACCCTTATCAATGCTCAGGTCTTTGACTCTTGTGCGAGGCTTTGTAGATGGGAGCAGTCTGGGGTTTTCGTTTACAGGTAGCACAGGGTGTTTGAATGCTCATTCTATAGCACCCTATTCACATCTTTTAACAGCCGGCAAGGCCATAGGCTGCTTTCGGTGTTTCATGGGGGGTGACATCTCCATTTTTGGCCTTTCCATGTTGCTCTTCCTCTGACTTCTTTGAGTCTATCTCCCTCCCTTTCTTTACTCTCCTGTCTGGCATGGTGTGTATTTGATCACTTTGGCATCCTTTTTGCTGGGGTCAGCACTTGTTGGCTTTGGTATTTCTGAGGTAGGGAGCTGTCAATTAGTGGCCAATGTGTGATTGTATTATTATTTACATTATTGTATTATTATACAGTCTCCGTGGTGTAGTGGTAAGACACTCGCCTGGCGTTCCGCGAGCGCTATGTCATGGGTTCGTATCCTGGCCGGGGAGGATTTACTGGGCGCAATTCCTTAACTGTAGTCTCTGTTTAACGCAACAGTAAAATGTGTACTTGGTTTGAAAAAACGATTCTTCGCGGCAGGGGATCGTATTCCAGGGACCTGCCTGAAACGCTATGTGTACTAGTGACTGTACAAGAATGTAACAACTCTTGTATATATCTAAAAAAAAAAAAAAAAAAAAAATTGGGTTCAGTCAGTGTGTGAGGCTCTGAGTCAGGCATTGTACTCGCCTAGTTGTGCTTGCGGGGGTTGAGCTTTGGCTCTTTGGTTCTGCCTCTCAACTGTCAATCTACTGGTACTCACCTAGTTGTACTCGCCTAGTTGTGTTTGCAGGGGTTGAGCTCTGACTCTTTGGTTCCGCCTCTCAACCGTCAATCAACAGGTGTACAGATTCCTGAGCCTATTGGGCTCTATCATGTCTACACTTGAAACTGTGTATGGGGTCAGCCTCCACCACATCACTTCCTAATGCATTCCATTTGTCAACCACTCTGACACTAAAAAAGTTCTTTCTAATATCTCCGTGGCTCATTTGGGCACTCAGTTTCCACCTGTGTCCCCTTGTGCGTGTGCCCCTTGTGTTAAATAGCCTGTCTCTATCTACCCTATCAATTTCCTTCAGAATCTTGAATGTGGTGATCATGTCCCCCCTAACTCTTCTGTTTTCCAGTGAAGTGAGGTTTAATTACCGTAGTCTCTCCTCGTAGCTCATACCTCTCAGCTCGGGTACTAGTCTGGTGGCAAACCTTTGAACCTTTTCCAGTTTAGTGTTATCCTTGACTAGATATGGACTCCATGCTGCGGTTGCATACTCCAGGATTGGCCTGACATATGTGGTATACAAAGTTCTGAATGATTCTTTACACAAGTTTCTGAATGCCGTTCGTATGTTGGCCAGTGTACAGATTCCTGAGCGTCTCGAGCTCCATCATATCTATATTTGAAACTGTGTATGGAGTCTGCCTCCACCACATCACTGCTTAATTCATTCCATTTGTTAACTACTCTGACACTGAAAAAAATCTTTCTAATGTCTCTGTGGCTTATTTGGATACTAAGTTTCCACCTGTGTCCCCTGTAACTTCCCATTGTGTTGTTGTTGGGATGGAAGTTGTGGTCATTTTCTAACTTCCCATTTACTCTGCTCATTGTCTTTGTTATGTGACCTGTCTTTAAGCTACGTTTATTCCATCCATTGGTCATGCCAGGTATTTAGGTTCTGTTGGTAATTATTTGTATATGTAGCACATTAGTGAAGCATTTACGAAGTTGTAATTCATATGGTCATCTGCAAAGCACTGCTTGAGAAATGTTCAAATACCATCAGTTCTGTGTCATGTGTAAAGCATTTTTCATTCATAAATAGGAGTTTGGTGGTTGCCTGAAATTACTTTTAGCCATTGTTGATGAGGTAGGGCTGTGTTATGCAGGCAGTCCCAGAAGCTGCCTTTACCGCATTCAGTGGCAGACATACTTAGCTAATGTTTTCCACCAAGGTTCCACTGCCTTCAGTTTCTTGTGTCAGAGAGGAGTTAAAATTTGGGGCTCAGTTTCCTCTCCTTAGGGGAGATACTTATCTGTCTACAGCATTTGGCATTGATCATAGCTCTGCCTAGGAAGCCACTGACACTTTTGGGGCCAGGGTGGGTTCTGGATTGCCCTTCCCTTTGCTTGGTCATTTGTGCTTTTTTTTTTTTTGGATAGTTTTTCAATCGGTTCTTGAGCTCTTGTGCTTGCCAGTGACTGTCATTCACTTCTATGCGATTTATCTCTAGTGCGGGTTATGTCTGCTATGAAAGGTGTGGGGAGGTACGTGAATTGGTGTGTGTTTCCTGCATCGGTGCTGAGGTGTCATCGGTGGTTTGGGGAAGTTTGTGCTAGTCTCGTTGTCCTCTTCTTGTTGTGTTTGTGGGGATTGTGCTTGAGCTCCTTGTGCCTGCCTCTCCCTCGTCATTCTCCTGGGGTGCCCATTCCTGAGCTTCTTGGGCTCCTGCGGTTCTCCATTTGCAGCCTTCACCTCATCACTGCCGCCTGCATTCCCTCTCCTTCCTTCTCTGCCTCTGCACATCATCTTTGTCTTGTCTCTCTCTGGCTCCTTGGGGTACTCGGTTGCCTCCGGTGTCGTGTCCCATTATGGGTGTACTAATCCGATTGGTTCATCCCTCTTTTCCTGCCCTGTCTTGTCTGCAAGTTCTAGGAAAGTTTTATTATCTTTTCCTCAGGAAATTTTTGTCTTCTTGGAGTTACCTATGTTATCTCTCTTGGTACACGTTGAATGATTTAATGTCCTATCTTTTTTACGGATGCCACACCTGAAGTATGTAATTTATATGGGTCCACACAAGGACAAGCTAAAGCTGAAGAATGGCATACTGTCTTGTTTGTTTCTATTTAAAGTGTCCTACCCTGTCTGTTCCCGTGGGGGACTTATGGGTGGTGGTCATGTCTCCTGGTCTTGGGTTTCTGGGCTGTCTTTGTCTTGTGTACATGACTGTGGTCCTTCCGTATATTATTCCCTTGATCTTGTGTTCATGGACTGGGGTCTTTGGATTGTTTTCTTTATTATATTATGGGCACCAATTTTTTTGTGCCTTGTGATCTTGCCCTATACTGTGTATTCCTGCAGCTCCCAAGACTACAGCCCTCGGTTTCCTGTCCGTATTATGACTGTTTTAGCCGTGGGGCTCTTTTACTCCGGGAAAATTAAAAAACAAAAATGCTATCTTTTTTATTCACATTGTGCGTCTTATCCGCTGGCAAATGTGGTAGATAGGGCTCATCCCCACGTTCGTTTCCGGGTTCCCTAGGATTCCTTGTAATTGTCTTTTCATAGATTTTCTGCCACATTGGTGGAAGTTCCATTTTATTTTGTCCTAGGTTCGGTTTTGGCTGGGCCTTGTATGGGATTCTCGAACTGCGTCCCCTTCTCTCTCCCTCCTGCAGCTTTGCTCCAGCTGCAGTCCCGCTTTCCGCTGTTTTTGAGGGGGACCCAGGTCACTTGACGATTGCATGAGCAGCTATGTGAGAGCCTAAGTTTTGCCCTTCTGGTTTATCCGTTGTGCAGGATTTGGCTTCGGATGCTGTTCTGTTGTCTGTGGAGCCTCCTCTTTTGCCATGCTTGCAACCGTTGGGTTCACATCAAAATATCCTTGTGTTGGTTACTGCATCACTGGCTTCTCTTTGGGGTTTTCGGAGTTCGGTGCCATGGCACCTTCCCTGTACCTCACTCAACGTGTTCCCGAACTCCTCATCGAATGGTTGGGGTTTTGTGAACAGTGCTCCCTAGTCCGGCCAGGGGCGTTGGGGTTGGTCCTTCTGTTGGATTCTCAGCACGGTGCGGGAATTTGCGGCGGGCCCTTCCTGGCCTTGTGTGGCTCTGGAACGTCTATCGCGGCCATCGGCCTCTTCTTTGACTTGAGTCTTGCGGTGTTGCTGCTTCCTGGGTAATCCCTGTTTTTTCTTTGTGGGCAGTTAGCTTCAGAGAGCCGACGGGGCTCCCCCAGAAACCCAGCATTGAATGTAATGAAACGCCCTTTTCTGGGAGTAGCCCCGGAGGCTCCCTGAGACCCTCCCTCACTCCATCAGCAGTTTTCCATCAGGCCTAGAACTGAGGTGGTGGGAGACCGGCTCCTCCTCCCCCCCTTATTGGGGGAGGGGGGGTTATGCTAACAAGCAGGGGTACCTGTTGAGGATAGAATTACTAGTTTCATTTCTTTCAGCAGGAGCTTCTTTGCTCTTTCTAGCTGTAGGTAGCAATTTTACCAGCTAGTAGTTTGTTTTTGTATGCCTATCTTTCTGGGTAAATGCCCTAAAAGAAAAGAAAGGTTGGTCCTCCTTTTGTATGTTTCTGGATTCTGTCAGGTTTCCTGAATTCATTGTCTTTGTGTTTTCTAATTCTAAGGTTAGGGTCCTGTTGTGTTTTGGGTCCCATTCCTTGTCCTAGCTTGTAGAGAGCCACTATTAGGGGGTTTGACACAGTGCTTCATTTCCCCGGTCATTTTGCGGGTGCTTCCCTTTCTGTGATGGACATGGGCACCACCTGGTTCTTTTACAATACATACTGGGCTCTTGCTTCTTACCCATTCCTGGATTTTGTTTCCTGTTCTATGGTCGAGACACTGGCAGCTGTGCCCTTGTTTTTTCCATGATTTGGTTTTGGCATAGTGCCTCCTCTTTTTCCCTATTTGTTTCATGGGTGGTGGTGACTTTAACTGTTTTTTTTTGAGTTAGTTAGGCCTTGGTGGTGTGTCTGCCAGCTGAACGATGGCATTCAAGAATTCACTGGTCTGCACTCTGGAGTTAACTCGTGGATTGGTCTGGGGAGAGTGAAGGGCCCCACATTCTTTCACTCAAATGATAACACTTTCTGCTATTGTATGATGGTTAAACATAAACCAACCATTAAGAAACAAAGACAGCTAATATGTAAAATTATCTTATGTTATATCACTTGCATAAAAGTTCAATAAAACTTTAAGCACAAAAGAAAAGCCATCTCTCATTTTCACTAATCTACATATAATAATTTTTATTTACTGCTCTTCACTACTTCTTTCGATAGCAGTGTGACTTGTATAAACTAGTGGGTGAAGCTTTGACCAATGAGACTCATCGTTATAAAGTGCCAATTCATTCATAATGTAACCCATCTAGCCTAGTATTGGGTAAGATTATGGGGTAAGGTAATTATGAAGAGACAGTACTAAGCCATTATGACTATATAGCACTTGGATGGGATATGAAGAAAAGGATTTAGGATAGGACATAAGGAAGGAATGGTGTCCAACCTCTTGCAGGTCAGCATTCAATTGACAACCGTCCAAGTGGTTGGACACCATTCCTTCCCTCCGTCCTATCCTAAATCCTTGTCTTTATATCCCTTCCAAGTGCTATATAGTTGTAATGCCTTTAGGCTTTCTCATCATAATTACCAAACCTCATAATCTAACACAATATACGACAAAAAAAAGCAGTGTTGCATGTTTGCACTTTCCTAGAAACTTGGGGGGGGTTTTTTCTTGAGATTATCTTGAGATGATTTCGGGGCTTTAGTGTCCCCGCGGCCCGGTCTTCGACCAGGCCTCCACCCCCAGGAAGCAGCCCGTGACAGCTGACTAACACCCAGGTACCTATTTACTGCTAGGTAACAGGGGCACAGGGTGAAAGAAACTCTGCCCAATGTTTCTCGCCGGCGCCTGGGATCGAACCCAGGACCACAGGATCACAAGTCCCGCGTGCTGTCCGCTCGGCCGACCGGCTCCAAGGTAAAGGAATATTTTTCCTGGAGTGTACCCTCATAATGATAACTAAAATAATTTATCTGAATTTTGCTGAGGGCCACTATTTCTCTAGGAGCCTCAATGAGGACAGGAAGCCGGCAGCTTATCAAAGGTCCCCATAATATGCAGAATAACATTCAGCTGTTCATGTTTTTATATAGCATCAATAAATGGGTAACTACACAACCATTTAATGTTTCCATAAGCATAAACAGAAATTGAAATGAAATTTATAAAACACTTTCACATTCTTCACCTACAGGTGTTCAGAATTAATTTCAAGGCTAATATGTTAAGGTTTAAATATACAAAAACTATGTAATTAAAAATCTTAGAGAATATTTGCAGCTGTTATCTCATAATGTGTTTAAAATATTACTAATAGGGCACACAACTAACAAATGTGAAAACAAAGAAAGGTCTGTCCTGGACCATTATTAACCTCGACATTACTAATAAGGTTGAACTGCAAAGTGAATTATTTAGATAGTTGGTGCTGCTTTTGAGCGACTAGGCTAGGAAGCAGAGAGCTTTTGACTAAGGCATCGAAGGCCAGCTTCCACATTCGGCAAAGATTTTATTTTACATTTTATGGGAGTAAGCTGGAATATCCAGATTCCTACAAATGTTGCTTAAAAAGTAAAAAGAGAGGAACAGCGTCCTCTGCAAGATACGACTTGGATACCTTATACCATGACCTAATAACACATTTTTTCTTAAATCATGAGCACTGGAGTCATTCACAACGTCGGTAAAGTCTTTATGTATATCATCCTCAACAAGCAATATCTGTATGAATAATATTTCTAATTGGCTATAAATTCCTCTTCAAACATATCTGTTAAGCCTCTCTAATTCATTTAGTACTATTAAATTTGTCACATTTTCCACATTAACGGTATCTAGCATATCATCAAGTGCCTCAAACATGTTGAAATTTCCTTTCCTTACTTTTGTTTGCCACAATTCTAATTTCATCAGAAAACTCTTCAGGTTAACATCAGTTGGTGGCAAAATCATCCGGCCCCTTGCAAAGATTCATTGAGAATAATTTGATGAGCAAATATATCAACAAGATATGCAAGATAAGTAACCACTTTGGATCACTTAACTTTGCACGAGACCTAAGATTCCTTCTTGACATTATGGCTGCAGGGCTTTTATTTTTTTTTTAGCTCGTTCAGTAGTTCAAAAACACTCTTGACAAATTGTCCTCGAGATAACCATATAACCTCTGTTATATAAAGTGCTTTTCATGATTAGACTCTAAATCTGAGCACAGTAGTCTTAACAACATGTGGTTTTACTGTGGTATTAAAAACCTTCCTTTAGTTCATTAAGGAAAATAAAACTGCAGTTATCCATCCTAGCATTAACAGATACCACCATGAATAAACATAACATTGAGCTATGTATACCACCTTATAAACCCTTGGCATATACCCAGGGATACTTGTACCCCTTGGTTGAAAATCCAAGATAGGGTAATGCTTAAGATAAGTTTTGGGAAAGAGCGTTCTGAGCCTGCCAAAAGCTGGCAGAAGTCCTCTGCATATGTTAAGAGGACTAGTAGCATTGTGTGTGGGGGGTACCAGGGCCTAATACATTGGAGAGCTACTAGGGGACTGTCAGAAAAGGACATTTCATTACATTTAATGCTTAATTGATTACTTCTTTCCTTGTGCAGGTTGTTAATGCGGTAAATACCACTCTTCAGTGGAGCTCTCCTACCAGCCAGGCATACTATAAGAAGACAGACATTGTGGGCCCTGATGGTACTGGTCAAATAGCAGAGCCATCATCATCACACAGCAAACAACCTTGGCCAGTGCAGACCCCTCAGCCATGCCTTTACATATCTCGCAGTGACGGTAATACTCATCCTGGCGAAACATTTTATGGAACAGACAGTAAGCAGTGGATTAGTAGTGGAACTAATAATAACACTTATCAGTGGAGTGGCAGTGAAACATTGAACAACAGCTCTAATAAAGTCGTCGAACACTGGAACAAAAGTGCCTCAGATTGGTCAAGTAGATCTTCACACTTGTCCAGTGTTGAAGATATTGACATGGCATCCCGAGACCGCACACAAGAGTTTGTACGTATTGTGCGCTCACAACAAGGGAGTTATTCAAATGGTGTCCTACCCCATCATGATGGAAAACACCCAAGAGATCTACACGAATACAAAGACTTCATGCAAAGAGCCAAGTGAGTATTCAATTATCGCTTAATGTTTTTAAAATTTAAAAACAAAAATTGGGCAATATTTAACCCATGAAAGTTGAATAATGTACGTGTATGAATGTTAATTGTTGTAAAATGTGTAGGCCTCTGTTTTGAGATCACATGGAGGAATTAACACATCAAATCATTGAACCCTTGATATTATCTAGTTCTAGTAGTTCCAAAATGATTAATAACCTTGTACCATATTGCTAACTTGTACACAAATCGTAAAACATGTAACTGATCTAGGCTTTGAAAGTTATTCCTTTTAACAAGAAAAAGATTAATTAGATGTGGCTAGGAGTACAGTAAATTTATAGCATTTGTAATGCAGTAAAGTAAATTTGACTACAGTAAATCTTAATTATCTGGAATAATTGGTTCTGCAACTGGTGTATCCATTTTCCAGTTGTCCATGTATTTTGGGAAGGGATTACCTTACTAATCAAATGAGTCATGAGTGCCTACTGGAGACTGGGAACAGAGTCTGGTCCATCAGAGGCAATGTAGTCTGAGGAGACTAGAACAACCCAGACAGTGAGGGAAAATCTACCAGTAAGGTATGGCACCCCAAAGCAAGCAACTGTATAGAGAAACATCGGCAACCTTGACAAACCATATACACACTCGTGCTTGTTTTGGTTCCAGTGTATTGTATGAGCTTGGCTCTCTTGGTGTTTCAGGTTGCATGTCCTGAGGATTTTCTTCCCTCTGTGCCCACTAATGCTGTCCTTAGAGTCAGGGTTCCTTTGTCTGGTGTCTTAAGGAGTTCGTCCGAGAG
The DNA here is from genome assembly GCF_040958095.1 of Procambarus clarkii. NCBI lineage: Eukaryota > Metazoa > Arthropoda > Malacostraca > Decapoda > Cambaridae > Procambarus > Procambarus clarkii. The sequence continues at coordinate 32,069,240 of NC_091211.1, read as the reverse complement.
GCCAGACCACTGATACCTGCACAATACCTGCTTGATGGGGTTCTGGGAGTTTGTTTACTCCCTAAACCCAGCCCAAGGCCAGACTTGACTGAGAATTTTTGTCCAATAGGCTGTTGCTTGGAGCGGCCCTCAGGCCCACATATCCACCACAGCCTGGTTAGTCCGGCACTCCTTGGAGAAAATGATCTAGTTTTCTCTTAAAGATGTCCACTGTTGTTCCAGCAACCGAGGTCGGGAGTCACTTTGGGTCATTCAAGGATACTTGATTCCTCTGTTTGGGTCCTTGGTTGGGAACATTCTTAGGTTGTGTTGGGGGGGGGGTAGTGTTGTTCATGCACTTGTATTGCATGCCACAGACACCACTTGTCTCATAGTTCTGGCTTCAATTGGTGTCTGGTCTTTCAGCAAGCAAGCAAACAAATGAGTGAAATATTGAGGTTTACAGTATAGTGAAATATTGAGGTTTACAGTACAGTACAACCTCGATTCAACGTACTATATGGGACCAACCCCAGTTCGTTGGAGCGTTGGATTCGTTGCAAGAGGTGACCTTCAGGAGGCGTTTGTGTTAGTGTCTTTTTTTTTTCTTGTACACAATAATTCATTATCATATTACATACTGTACCTATATATTATTTCTCTACTAAAAAATACTGTAATTCATAAATTTACCTGATTGTTGGAGTTACTGTATGTCCATCTTGAAGTTTCGTGAAGTTTTGAATGCTCTACAGTAAATACGTACTGCAGTGCATGTGCCGTTAGCACTGTGTTGATTAAAAGTAGTTCTGCTGTATGTTGAGTACTACAATACAGTTTATGAAAACTATTGTACACTAAAATTACTGCAACTTTAATTTTAACACTGTGTACACACCTAAATTTAACACTTGTTCTAACTGTTCACTCTGCACACAATGTTTTTAGATGTTTGCATCAGCTTTGCTGGTGCTTGCTGCTGCTGTGGGTTCAGCCGCTTCTGAGCTGGTGCTGGCTGCTGTTGTACCAGTGCTGGGTACAACTGTGCTTGTGCTGGGTACGGCTGTTCTCGTGCTGGGTACGGCTGTTGTGCCAGTGCTGGGTACAACTGTGCTCGTGCTGGGTTTGGCTGTTCTCGTGCTTGGTACGGCTGTTCTCGTACTTGGTACGGCTGTTCTCTTGCTGGGTACGGCTGTTCTCTTGCTGGGTACGGCTGTTCTCGTGCTTGGTACGGCTGTTCTCGTGCTGGGTACGGCTGTGCTCGTGCTCGTTGATTTTCTGCTACTAGTTCTTGCAAAATATTGCTTCATTTTTGGCATTAATAAGGCGCTATTAGTAAGCCCCTGAGACATTTTGTTTTATAACCAAAGAGCTGTAGTAAAAAAAATGGTCAATTCCACAATTCTTCTTCTTCTGGTGGATAAATACTGTACGTTAATCGCAGACAAAGGTAAGGGCACTGGGTGTGTACGAATGCAGACTAAGTCTATACGTACACCCTTCAGTAGGCTGGTGTTTAAGCCAGATCCAGCAACATAAATTTCTCTTAAATATTCGATTTACATCAAATTATGTGTTTTTGGGTTATATATTTAGTTTAGCAACATTATTACGATAATAAGAGCTATAAAAAATACTTTGGAACTGATTTATTAATTTTATTTCGAAGCCGTAGATCACTGAACTGTGGTGACGAAATCGAACAAAACACGCCTGGTGTTGTGTTCGATTTCCAGTAACATAAATTTCTCTTAAATATTCGATTTACATCAAATTATATATTTTTGGGTTACATATTTAGTTAAGCAACACTATTACAGTAATAAGAGCTATAAAAAATACTTTGGAACTGATTTATTAATTTTATTTCGAAGCCGTAGATCGCTGAACTGTGGCGACGAAATCGAACAAAACAAGCATGGTGTTGTGTGGACAGAGATTAGACCCGTCCACTCGTGCTGGAGTTGTGCCGCCAATAATGTGAATAATTTCTCAAATAGCAGATATCTATCATATTACAGTATATTTTTGGTTTTATTTAGTTTAGTTTAATTAGGACAATAAAGAGGTATTAAAACACCAGTTTTAGAAATTATTTATTAATGTGAAATGTTCACAGCCATGGGTCACTGAACTATGACAACAGACGAAAGTGAGTGAAACCTTACTGCATAGCGAGGTTTACTGTACAGTATTCCCTTATCTGTCCACCCTCGCTCATCTTGTTTCATCACAGAAAATGTATATAAGAAGATTTCAACACATTAGCTAGTTATTCACGCTTCTGCCTTTAAATTAATTTAGTAACATACATGTGCCACAAATCAATGAACGAAAATCATTGAAACTCAGTTGTTCTCTTGTGTGGACCATTCTGGCTTGTGTGGTCCACTTGTGTGATCCAACTTGTCTTATGAAGGAATTATTAATTGTAATCTGTGATGGTATGGGAAAGTTTTCCACCACTCTGTGAACTCTGTCCCAACATCGTAAGCAAATCCAAACATCCCCCGCTTCAACGAACCATTGTTCGTCGAACCGGGTGAGTAAATCCGGCCTGAAAAGTGTGCGAACTAGCCGGAGATTCGTTGAATCGGGGTACGTTGAATCAAGGTTGTACTGTATAGTGAAATATTGAGATTTATTGTATAGTGAAATATTGAGATTTATTGTATAGTGAAATATTGAGATTTACAGTATAGTGAAATATTGAGGTTTACTGTATAGTGAAATATTGAGGTTACAGTATGATTCTGTTTTTAGTGAACCCCCTGAACACACATTACAGATCAATGATCCAAATAAATTCTTTATGAATGTGACACCACCACAGAACCATATATCAGATGTTACCTTAACCCCACTCAACACTCAACTTTGCCATAGACAGCATTCCTGTGCACTCTACACCAAGCCCAGACTCCTGGAATACTATATTCATCAAAAATTGCAAAAAACACTGTCACAGGCCTTAACCACTGGACTGCGCAACATGCCTTGAGGCTCTCGACGGGTGAAAACCCAAGATAGGGTAATGCTTTAGATATTTCCTTCGTCCATCTAGGAATCTTCAAACAACTTCTCACGTTCCTTTACAAAATTAACTTGTGGTAAATTCATTTACAGGATTTAGTGACCAGGATTTTGATAATAGCAAGATTGTGGTGATAATTGTGGTGCGTAGTATTGTGGGAGGAGGAATTTTGGTGAGGGAGGTATGATCAGCTGATTGTGTGTGGCAGCCACTCTTGAGTCCAGTCACTTAGTGGTTTGCTATGGTGAACACAAATGTTGATACTTATATATAACGTGTGCATAGTGTAATAACAGCAACAGGAGTATGTTGGGAGGAGCCATTTTGGTGAGGGAGGTGGTGTCGTACTCATAGCGTCGTCTGCTGGCGGCTGCTGTGTGACTTGTCATGCAGTGTATGGTGGCAACTCTGCAGTTTGGACACCATTCTAGCCTAGTTGTATAGGTATTGTGAATAAAGCATGTAGATACTTGTATATAACATGTGTATATAGTGTAATAACAGCACAAACAATATGGTGGGAGGAGGAATTTTGGTGAGGGAGGTATCATCAGCTGATAGTGTGTGGCAGCCACTCTTGTTTGGACTCACCATACCAACTTAGTGGTTTATTATAGTGAACACATATATAGTTGGTCATATACTGTGTGTGTGTGTGAAGAGTGTAATAACAGCAAAAACACAGTTTGATTGATCGTAGAATATAATATATATATATATGCCACATATATGAGCCCCATAATTTTGAGCATAGTGATGTTCCACACATTGAACTATGTAAATTCCACAAATTACACACTTTTGAATAATATTACAGCAAAAAAACAACAGAGAAGAAACAAATAATAATAAAAATAATTGTGAAACATTATATTCGTGGCAACTACCGCCCCACAGGGTGGTGGGGTCGAGTGACCTTGAGCGCTCCATTGCTCAGTGCTCATAATTTGCTCAACTTCCCAGGTCCATCACAGCTTAAGTATGTCATGTGCATTTTTTTTTTATTTTTTTTTTAGGTCTCCCGTGATCAGAGACTGTTTTAACCATATAAGAGAAAAAAATTTTTTGGAAAGAATTTATTTTCGGCGGACCAAGGGGGTTGTCATATTTTAATGCAGAACAGTGCAGTGGTTAACCACTGCACTGTGCAACATGCCTTGAGGCGCTCCATGGGTGGTGCACAATGCGCCTCAGGGCATTGTAGGTATAGTGTACAATACAAAAGTGGAGCGCGCGACGCGGCTATGAAATGGATGCCTAAGGCCTCCAGTGATCGTTTGCTATTTTTTTTTTAAATCCTAGCATGCCCCCAGGGCCATGGGGACCCTCGGTTTCAAGGAAGCAACCATGTCTGACACATTGTTTACGAGCTCCTAGCCCACGGTCAGCCGCAGTGCAGCAAAACAACTCTCAGAGGATGAAATATGCGACATGTCGCATGATGATGATGGACACCGCTAGAGTTACCTTCACCATGTGTGTCCCCTGATGTGAGTTTATTTGGTGATACTACATGTGATTAGTCATTTTTGGGCTTCAGTGACATAGGCTCCGATACGAGCAGTGTTGACGAACCGAGTACAAGCAGCTCTGGTGTTACTAGGCATGGTTTTGCTGCCCCAGCAACATCCCGAGGCAAGCGCCAGCATGTCATGCAACCTCAGGACAAAGACGACAGTGTGCCCTTGGCATCAGGTGTTAAGAGGTAGGCCTATACTACACAGAAGACGTTCATCTCCTGGCATACTCGTACGCAACTCTAGCACAAGACGACGGAACCATGTTGTTGGGGGCCCTTACTGGTGGTGGTGCTCGTGCTGGTATTGGTCATGGTGTTGGCGCCAAAACCAAAACCACTGGTGTACTTGTGTGGGAGGGTTGTGAGACTTTTGTTCCACAAATTCCAACATTTGATAATACCGATACTGGTGTGATACTGGTCGGTATCGGTCAGGGAGCCGGTCGGCCGAGCGGACAGCACGCTGGACTTGTGATCCTGTGGTCCTGGGTTCGATCCCAGGCTCCGGCGAGAAACAATGGGCAGAGTTTCTTTCACCCTATGCCCCTGTTACCTAGCAGTAAAATAGGTACCTGGGTGTTAGTCAGCTGTCACGGGCTGCTTCCTGGGGGTGGAGGCCTGGTCAAGGACCGGGCCGCGGGTACACTAAAAAGCCCTGAAATCATCTCGAGATAACCTCAAGATACCTTTATTCCTCTATACTGGTGATTATATGGCTGAAATTTATTATTTTATGGCATATTTTGATCAGCAATTCATGGACCATCTCGTTGCAGAGACGAACAGATGTGCTCACAGCCTCATTGACTGGCATTTTACCTGCCTCTCGCATGACACTTTGGAAAGACACGACATATGAGGAAATGTATGTGCTTTTAGCGTTGTGCAAGAAGATGAGGCATTCAGATAAACATGTGATCCAGGATTATTAGAGCAAAGACAGCATTGTTCCATCCCCCGCATTCAACAGGTACATGTCACATGATAGGTTCTTACTGCTGCTCAGGTGCCTACACTTTGAGAACAATGGTAATGAAGACAGACACGACAGACTGTGGAAGGTGCGGAAGATATTTAGTGATAGGAAAGTTCTGTGACTATTTTGTACTTGGACAAAATGTTGTGATTGATGAATCGCTAGTCCTCTTCAAGGGACGACTGGTGTTCAAGCAGTACATTCAATCAAAGTAGCACCAGTTTGGACTCAAGTTCTTCGTGTTATGTGGCTGCGAAACTGGTATTGTCATGGACATGATACTGTATTCGGGTAAAGACGTTGACATACCTGGTCAAGATCCACACGGATTCTCAGGCAGTGTCGTGAAAACACTCGTGGCACTGTTGATGAACAAGGGGCACATCCTGTACACTGACAACCACTACACCAGACCCTTGTTGACCAGATTCCTCCTTGACCACAACACAGGCATATGTGGCACTGTCAAGGCCCACAGGAGGGCCTTGACAGTGTTTGGTGTTGGTGTTGCAGTGGGTCATTGCCAGCTGCAAAAGTGTGAACAAATGTTTTCAGTGCGCTGGAGAGACAGACGCGAGGTGAATATGCTGATAACTGTTCACAGCCATGTTGAACAGTGGCAAAGTGAACTTTGCAACATGGTTCCCAATATATAAACCTAATTGTATCATTAACAACAATGTAAATATGTGGCAAGTTGATAAATGTGACATGATGGTTGGTGCCGTCGAGTACAGTACGTATAAAAATATGCGAAGTGGACGAAGAAATTCGTTGTTACTACATATTACAAAAGTTGTTACATCTTGTCATTAAGTAATTTTTGATGTGTCAAAGTTGTTACAACCTGCTAGATTGTTGTTACAACTTGTTAAAAGGTGTTAAAACTTGTTCGAACATTGCAGCGATGTCGTAGTTTCTTCGTGTATTTGGTGGGGTGGAAGACAAGCAAATTGCTGATGTAATATATACAGATTTTGCAAAAGCTTTCAACACATCAAACCATGGAGTTATTGCACACTAAATGAGTACAAAAGGAATTACTGGCAAAGTACGGAGATTGATCTTCAACTTCCTAACAACCGAACCCAGAGTGTAATTGTTGACAAAATATCTTCTGAATCATCCACCGTGAAAAGCTGTCCCCCAAGATAGAGTACTTGCTCTGGTACTTTTCCTCGTCCACGTATCAGACATGGGCAAGAATACAAACCATGGTACTGTATCATCCTTTGCAGATGACATTAGAATTGTCATGAGAGTAGATAATATTGAGGACACAGCAAACCTCCAGTCTGATGTTACTCAAGTCTTTCAATGGTCCACAGATAATAACAACAGGATGCTTAACCACTGTGATGTGCTTCTTTTATTAGGACATTCCCCCTGTGTGCCGAATATCAAGTGTTCTCAAAATTGTTTGATCTTTGTAAAATGATAAATTCCCTTCCCTGAACCTGTACATGTAAAAAACAAACAAAAAAAAAAAAAAAAAAAAACACTTATTTTGGCTGTGGGGATGTGGAGAAGAGTGTGTGTTTGCTGTGCGCCGGTGCGTGAAGCTCCCAGAGCAGGTTGCGCGGGCCATTCAAGCACTGCGAGTTGCCACAAATATATTTTCAATTATTTGTTCTATGTATTTCCAACGTGGTTTTATGTTTTTTTTTTATCGTATATGATGCATATTTGTGTCCTCTACAATATATATATATATATATACAGTAGAATGTTCATAATGTTCCATGGAACTGTGATACATGTCAGTAATGTGTCCACAATAAATATTGTTTCAATATTACTTGTTCAAAATTTACTAAAATTACAATATGTACAGTTTCACACTATTTACACAGTAACACTGTAAAACACACTCAGTACTTCGGAAGTGAGCGATGATCAATGAAGCAGTCCATGGTACACAGCGTGACTTCGCTCTCGTTACACTGGGTACAGATAGATTTTCGCTTCCTGTTTCTTCGTTCTGTGTGCTTGCAAATAATGCACTCGCATACACCTTTGGCTTTAGTACCTGTAGGTAGTATGTAGACAAGCTTGTAAAGGGTAAGGTCGTCTTGACAAGATTGCTTTGTAAGGTCCCTCACTGGAAGAGATTCAGGTATTTTTTGAAAAGATTCAGCCATTCTGGAAGAGATTCAGCTTTTCTTGAAAATATCTATGGAAAACACCACTATGGAAGCCACTAACACTGTTCATCTATGCTACTTGTATCAGATACATCACTGAACGCAGAAAACGATTCATCATTTTCTGTGGACGACGCTACAGCCCTCCCATCCTCGACATTACTCCTCCCACAGCGCAGTGCAAATTATCACAACAATCGTGCTATGATCAGAATCCTGGTCATTTTTATCAGTCGGGGGTCTTCTGTAATACTATCATCGCTAAATAATACGTTACATATTTTTTTACATTGTTAGGCGATGCTGTGGTCACAAGCTGAACAGCAGTGCTGTGAGCTCATGCTGCGTGCACCAACCTTGGTGGCTCACTCAGTACTGATGACCTCACACCTGGGAATTGTTGCCCACGATTTTTTTTAAATGGCGTCTGTTTACAAGAGCCCTAATGAAGGTGAGGTGAATCCGTGTATCCGCGGGCCATTTAAGTCTTGCGTAGTACTCCTACATATCATATGACATGGTGCGCACTTTTGCATATGTTACTCGACACGTCATATGACGTGTTGCGCAGTTTAAGGGTTAAGTTGAAAATGCTAAGCAAGATGATGATAGGGGCAAGATTTGAGAGGTTTTCTGAGCAGTGCAAACTTCCATCAATACTCAGAATAGACCTAAAACAATGATCAAGCAAGAGGGGTTATTCAGTAAATTAATTTTTAATTATAAAAGGATAAACTGGGCAAAAATAAACAGCCCCTAAATCAACACAACACATTAACCCTTAACCCTTAAAGTGCGCATCACGTCATATGACGTGCTAGACGTTGTTCCAGTCAACTGTGCATCACGTCATATGATGTGTTGGAGTACTACGCAAGATTTAAACAGCCCGCGGATATACGGGGTTCACCACACCTTCATCAGGGCTCTTGTAAACAGACGCCATTTTAAAAAAAAATCGTGGGCCAAACTCCCGGGTGTTATTGGCCTCGGTATTGAGTGAGCAACCAAGCCTGACACACGCAGCATGAGCTAACAGCACTGCTGTTCAGCTTGTGACCACAGCAACGCCTAAAAATGCCAAATTATACTTGTTCATGCTATTATGTAGCGATGATATTATTACAGAAGACCCCTGACTGTGATAAAACTGACCAGGGTTCTGATAATAGCAGGATTGTGGTGATATTTAGCGCTGTGCGCCGTGGAGGGAGGAGTAATGCTGTGGGAGGGAGGGTGGTGGCGATGTCTTTTGACTGTGTGTGGCCACCTTTTATTGACTGCACTCACCATACCAGTTTATTGGTTCGCTATGGTGAACACAAATGTAGATACTTATATATAACGTGTGTATAGAGGGTATAAACAGCAAGAGAAGGTTTGGAGCCGCCATTTTGGTGAGGGCGGTGGCGTCGTCTGCACGACGCCACCGTGCAGACGACGGTGTTGTTTACTGGTTACCACGATGGTCTTTGGGCACCATACCAGTTTATTTGTACAAGTATGGTGAATAAAACAAGTAGATACTTATATATAATGTGTGTATATAGCATAATAACACCACACAGTATTGTTGGAGGAGAAATATTAGTGCGTCTGGCCTTGAGGGCGGCCGCCGATCAGCTGACTGTGTGAGTAGCCACATCTTTGTGCCTTTACTCACCATACAAGCTTAGATGTACAGTTATGGTGAACAAAACATGTAGATACTTATATATAACGTCTGTATATAGTGAATTACAGTATAGCAAAAACATTATTGTGGGAGGAGAATGTGGGTGAGTCAGATGACTGGAGGGAGGGCGGGAGTGGCTGGCTGGTAAACGGCGGTCACTCCTCGTTACTTTTTGACTCATAATAGCTACTTAGTGGTTCGTTATAGTGAACAAAACATGCAGATACTTATATATAACCTGTGCTTATAATGTAATAACCGACAAAGTATTTGTTCACTGATTGATGAACATAATTGAATCAACAATATGCACACCATATTTTTGAGTACAGCAATGATTCACTCATTTTATTATATAAATATATCAAACTACACACTATTGAATAATATTACAGCAAAAAAAGTATGAAAAATCAATCGGAGACATTGAAATAATTCGGTAATTATCTCTTTGTGGCAACTCCGGCCTGACAGCTTGCGAGCAACAGACCGCCTGGGGACGCACGCTGAGTCAGCGCCTATGATTTGCCAGACTTCCCCGCCCTATAGCGGGCAATATATGCCACTTACGATTTTTTTATTATTTTTCCCTTGATCAGTGAACACAAATTAACAGGTTAGGAAGAAAAAATATATTTTTTTTTTTCAAAATGACATGCGCCTGTGGGGATGACAGGATATTAAACCCCGAGCATGTTAAGGGTTAACATGCTAGGGGTATAATATCCTTTCTTCCCCACAGGCGCATGTAATTTTGAAAAAAAAAAAAAAATTTTTTCTTCCTAACCTGTTAATTTGTGTTCACTGATCACGGGAAGAATAATAAAAAAATCGTAAGTGGCATATATTGCCCGCTATTGGGCGGGGAAGTCTGGCAAATTATAGGGGCTGACTCAGCGTGCGTCCCCAGGCGGTCTGTTGCTCGCCAGCTGTCAGGCCGGAGTTGCCACAAAGAGATAATTACCTAATTATTTCAATGTCTTTGATTGATTTTTCATAGTTTTTTTGCTGTATTCAATAGTGTGTAGTTTGATATATTTATATAATAAAATGAGTGAATCATTGCTGTACTCAAAAATATGGTGTGCATATTGTTGATTCAATTATGTTCATCAATCGGTGAACAAATACTTTGTCGGTTATTACACTATAAGCACAGGTTATATATAAGTATCTGCATGTTTTGTTCACTATAACGAACCACTAAGTAGCTATTATGAGTCAAAAAGTAACGAGGAGTGACTGCCGTGTACCAGCCAGCCACTCGTGCCCTCCCTCAAGTCATCTGACTCGCCCACATTCAAGTCATCTGACTCGCCCACATTCTCCTCCCACAATGCTGTTTTTGCTATAATTCACTATATACAGACGTCATATATAAGTATTTACATGTTTTGTTCACCATAACTGTACATCTAAGCTTGTATAGTGAGTAAAGGCACAAAGATGTAGGACCTTACACAGTCAGCTGATGGCTGCTGCCCTCAAGGCCAGACGCACTAATATTTCTCCTCCAACAGTACTGTGTGGTGTTATTACGCTATATACACACATTATATATAAATATCTACCCGTTTTATTCACCATACTTGTACAAATAAACTGGTATGGTGCCCAAAGACCATTGTGGTAACCAGTAAACAACACCGTCGTCTGCACGGTGGCGTCGTGCAGACGACGCCACCGCCCTCACCAAAATGGCGGCTCCAAACCTTCTCTTGCTGTTTATACCCTCTATACACACGTTATATATAAGTATCTACATTTGTATTCACCATAGAGAACCAATAAACTGGTATGGTGAGTGCAGTCAATAATAGGTGGCCACACACAGTCAGAAGACATCGCCACCACCCTCTCCCTCCCACACCCTCCCTCTCTCCATGGCGCACAGTGCTAAATATCACCACAATCCTGCTATTATCAGAACCCTGGTCAGTTTTATCACAGTCAGGGGTCTTCTGTAATAATATCATCGCTACATAATAGCATGAAGTATATTTTGGCATTTTTAGGCGATGCTGTGGTCACAAGCTGAACAGCAGTGCTGTTAGCTCATGCTGCGTGCGTCAGGCTTGGTTGCTCACTCAATACTGAGGCCAATAACACCCGGGAGTTTGGTTCACGATTTTTAAAAAAAATGGCGTCTGTTTACAAGAGCCCTGATGAAGGTGTGGTGAACCCCGTGTATCCACGGGCCGTTTAAATCTTGCGTAGTACTCCAACACGTCATATGACGTGATGCGCAGTTGTCTGGAACAACGTCCAACACGTCATATGACGTGATGGGCACTTTAAGGGTTAAAATAACAACGTACTGGAGTGAACGATATGGAAGAAAATGCAGAATAGAACCAGTGAAGAGCAGGGGTGCCATAGGCACAATCAGAGAACACTGTATAAACATCAGAGGTCCACAGTTGTTCAACACACTACTAGCGAGTGTAAGAAATATTGCCGGAACAACTGTGGACATCTTCAAGAGGAAACTAGATTGTTTTCTCCAAGGAGTGCCGGACCAGCCGGGTTGTGGTGGATATGTGGGCCTGCGGGCTGCTCCAAGCAACAACCTGGTTGACCAAACTCACAAGTCAAACCTGCCTCAGGCCAGGCTTTGGGAGTAGAAGAACTCCCAGAACCCCATCAACCAGGTATCCTTCTTTTCTGGCAAAGAATGGGACGGCTGAATTCTGAAAGGGTCTTTTGGTTGTGGATGCTTGGTAGGTTAGGCCCGGGATGCATCGGGGTGTAAAGCTGCCTCTTCTGTCCAGTGGCGGCTTTACGTTGCTACCTGCGGGCCGCTGGGTCAGTGTCTGTGGACATGCTCTGGGTGGATCTGGTTTCCCTGGTTACCTGTTCCAGGGCTCGTGTTTCTCAGGTTGTTTGCAGTGTACTCAAGTCTATCCAGCCTGCGGTCTACCCTCGTGCCCATGATGTACGTAAGTATGCTGCTCTGGCTGCTGTTTTTGGTAATATGTCTTGGGTCGACATTCAAGCACGGGGTTTTGGAGGTCGAACATAGTTCTGGCCGCCAAGTATCTTGTAAATGTTCTGGGCCCTCTCCGGCCTTGTGTTGCTTTGGGACGTCTGTCGGAGCCTAGTGTCTCTTCATTTTGCAACCTGCAGTGGGTAGTTAGCTTCAGGGAGCCGATGGGATTTCCCACAGAAAACCAGCGTTGAATGTAATGAAACATTATTTTATGGGCAAGCCCTTGAGGCTCCCTCCCTCCAGTCAGTGGTTTTCATTATTCTATGTACTGGGATAGTGAGCTGCCTGAGCAGGCTCCCCCTCCTAGTCAGTGTGATTGGGGGAGTGCTAACGAGCGGGTGCACAAGTTAGATGATAATTTGCTTGTTTGCTTGTTTTCTTTTGTGGGGATTTTTTTGGCTCTGTTCTGACATTGGTTGCAATTTTCACTAGTTGGGGGTTTGTATTTCGCCTAACTTTCTGGGAGTATTCCCCCAGTCGATGACAGACATGACATAATCTAAATATAGTGCTCATATGGCCACTTCTCCCTGCACCTCTCTGAGGGGGATCAGATTCTGGCGCTGGTCTCCAGTAAGTATACAGAACTCTTGTGACTGATGACACCAAACTAATATGACGCACGTCAATTTGGATAGCTTCAGAGAGCCTCCGGGGCTCTTTTCAAGTACCACACGCTAGAATGCATCACCTCCCATCCTCATTTGGGGGGTGGGGGAGGAGGGAGGCAGACCATGTTAGCTGGCTACTTCACCACTGGCTACTACTTATTCTGATGTTTACATGGTCGCCCATTCTTGTCGCTCTGGCTCCAGTCGCCTGTTTTATCCAAGTAGTGTTTGCCTTTGTGGCAGGGTTTGCCACGTTGGGCTATAGGTTGCCTAGTTTGGCTATAAGGAGCCAAATTGGAAAGGTTACTTTCATTATACTGTACATTACGACTTTGTCTCTCTGCTTATTACTTTCGGCACTGCAGATTAAGACGGTGATTTAACATATGTTAAACAAATGGATATAAAACAGCCTGCTTTGAGGCTGTTTTATATGCATTTGCATAGCGTGCACTAAAAGTTTAGTGTGCTTAAAGCTGCATGTGCTCAGGGTTTCCTTCCCTGGGTGCTCTTTAAATTCTGCCCCTGCTCGGTCAGAGTTGTCTTTCCTAGGGTGTTCAGGATGCATTTCCTTAGGGGGGGGGTCTCCTTACTTGGGGTGGCCCTTGCCCTTCAGGTAAGCCTGTGGTCTTCGACTATCTGGCTTTCCTCGGGATAGGAGTGTATTTTGTTGGTGTGGTGCATTGTGGTTTGCGAGACCTCATCGACGCATCTAAGCGAGTTTCTAGCTCCATTTGGTGCTACAATTCTCCCTGGTGGATTGTTTTCCATGGACTGGTTCTAGGGGGTTCCGGGCTTGCAGTTTTGTCCCTTTTCGAGACAAAAGCATCATTTTGCCCTTTCTCTGCTTTGGGGCATTTCCACTTTACATTTATTAGGTTTTACCCAGGGTTTGATGCCGTTAACCCCCCCTTTGTTGCTCCCTAGTCCTTTCCATTGGCTTCAGGTAGCCAGACGTGCCTGTACAAGATACAGGAGTTACCAGCGTGGTGTTCCAAGTACTTTGGTTTTCTGCAGGCCCTGGAAAACCCAAGCGGGTTCGGTTGTTCTATGGGTACCTCTTCTGAGGCTGTTCTTGCCTTGTTTGAATTTTGGAGTTGTTCGGGGTTTTTGCTACCTGGCGAGGTTCCTATGTTCTGCCTCAGCCATGCTACCTGTTGGGTCGGTGACACCTTTGACCCCGAGTCGTGTGGGTTTTGTTCCCAACATGTGCCTCTTCTTCCCTCGCTCTGGTAGTTTAGCAGTATCTGGTGGTGACCGCATGCATTGGTGGTTGCATTGGTCTAGGTTGTGTACCTGGTTGGATGCTCTGGATTGGACCCACTTGGTGTGTGTAGGGTCTTGGATTTGGTGGTGTTGGTTACTTCAACCATGTTTCCACCTGCACCACCTCTTCTTTCTCCAGTGGATGTGGTTTGCCCTGGTTATACCAGTATGTCTGGTCCCATTTGATTCAGATAATCAGGACCTACACTTTTCCTGTTAAAAGTTATATTTTAAATTATAAAATTAATGTATTGCATGGATTATAATTTTGCAGATGAAAAGTCACAATAACGTGACTGAAATTGTTGACCAAACCACACACTAGAAATTGAAGAGACGATGTAAGGTACGGGATTGAAAGCCGTACCCTAGAGTATTGTTAACACCCGCTCGTACTTTCTTATAAATAATGGGAGTGCAGGTGTCTATATAGCCATAATGAACAGTTCTAATTACATGGGACAAGAAATACACGTTGGGTACAATTTTACAAAAGGGTTTTTATTTAACAATACCAGATTATCTCACACCGATTAGAACGGGGGGGGGGGGGGGGTGTACTTGGACCTACCACAGGAATGATACAGACAAAGGGGGGGTATAATTGATAATCATCAATTATCTTATGATTCCTTCCCACCAACACACACCTCAGGGGACAACTGGCACAAGGGTCCACACAACAGTTTAGGCCTCTACAAACTGGGACTTAAGGTCATTACTATATTCCACTCCTCTTGGGTAACTACAAAGGGCATATAGCATTTAATAATACACTGTTCTGACCACAATACACATAGGGATGGACAAAGTAAATGTGGATAGCTTCCACGTGACAGAGCTGAGCACATGCACATGAATTAATAACACACCACTCTACCTACACACAGGGTTCTAAAATCCTTATTTCTACAATTTCTTATCTCTAAATCATACAAAAAGGGAAGCACCGCTATAAAAACCTCTAATACTGCCCTTATTTGTTGGAGACCATCCTAAGACACACAAGTGACTCTGGTCCTTCTCCCACTTCCTCTTCCCCCCCAAGTGAACAAGAGGGGCTTGCACTTGTCCCTGCCTGTCTGGTTCCAATAATGTCTCATCCCTATACATGTCATACACATTTCCCAATAGTTCATTTGTCTTATAATGTTCCAGGCTGTTTTTCTACATTTAACACTGTTGTTTCTCTATATTTTCATGCATTGAATCTGCTTTTTAACTGTTTTATCACTTTTGTTTACATTGCTTTTAGGAGATGACATTTTCTTGTTAAGATGATGCTCTGTATATCTGCAGGGGTAAAAGTACCAGACTGTTTTTAAACTTTTAACACTATTTCTTCCTACACAAGGATCTCTCTCTCTTACGACAACGACGTTTTAGTCCGTCCTGTCCTTAAGTGTCCTCTGGATATCTGGGATAATTGCAACCTGCTCTGCTCTGTTGCAATTAGCTAGGTGTGTGAGCTGCCATTAATTGACAATCAAGTTAATTGACCTGGACTTGATAACGGTCCAGGACGAACCGAAACGTCGTCATCTCTTCAATTTCTAGTGTGGTTTGGTTAACAATTATAGTTTTTTTAGCCTGAATTTGGTAAAATAAATTATATAACCTGGTAAACTGTCCTATGAAAGTATACTGTGCAGAGTTTCTTTAGAAAATAATAGTTCTGTGTTTAGTCATCTTCAGAAATTTGTACTACATTTAAATAGGAACTTAACATGAAAAAATTCTGCCTTTTTAATATATGCATCTTTTTGGCACAAGGCTTTGTGGTCTTGGCTTATAACAATATTCAAAATAGTTTGATGTGTAAATAGCATATACTGTATATTAAAAAGAGTTCCAGGTATTTGACACTTTGCATCATGAACATTACTTATTTTCCAGGTTGATTGGAAGAAATATTTCAAGCACTTACGCTAAATTGGAGAAATTAACACATTGTAAGTACAAAGTGATAATTTTTTTTTTAACACTCCTCGAATATTTTATTAATAAATTTTGTAGTACAGGTATATATTTTCATTGCTGTTGTCACTAGGCTTTTTCTGCAAAAACGATTATGAAAAATATACATTGAACTCTTTGAAAGTGCCTATCTGAATGTATACTCTTCAGCTCCATAAATATCACTTTATATAACTTAGGTAATGTCCCTACAGGGTTGTAAAATATGATTAAGAGCATTAGAGAATTTTTACAGATAAAAATTAAGATATTCTGGTCTATTCACAAATACATTACAGCATTTTATTACAGACTAGATGTACCCGGCTACGCGTTGCTGTGGCTCAGCAACGCATGTGCGTTGCTGAGCCACTGCAAACTTTCCCTGCCACTCAGTCCTCCCCACCATTTCCCTCCTTCCCTGTCCCCTCTTTCTCCCAACCATTCCTCACTCCCCCAGTCCCCTCGTCCTCCCAACCATTCCTCACTCCCTCATCCCTTTTTCCTTCCCAACATCCCCCACTCCGTCATCACCTCGTCCCCCTAACCATTCCCCACTCCCCCATCCCCTCGTCCTCCCCACTATCTCCCACTCCCCCATCCCCTCGTCCTCCCTACCATTCCCCCCATCCCCTCGTCCTCCTCACCATCCCCAACTCCTGTCCCCTCGTCCTTCCTACCATTCCCCACTCCCTTGTCTGATGATCAAATGATCTGATGTTCCCATCAGAAAATTGGGAACATCAAATGATCTGGGGCTGGATTCACAAAAAAGTTACGCAAACACTTACGAACCTGTACATCTTTTCTCAATCTTTGGCGGCTTTGTTTACAATTATTAAACAGTTAATGAGCTCCAAAGCACCAGGAGGCTGTTTATAACAATAACAACAGTTGATTGGCAAGTTTTCATGCTTGTAAACTGTTTAATAAATGTAACCAAAGCCATCAAAGATTGAGGAACGATGTACATGTTCGTAAGTACTTGCGTGATTGCTTCATGAATCTGGCCCCAGCTGTTCCCATCACTGAAGTATAAGAAAATCAGTTAAAAAACCAAATAAAAAAAAAAAATAAAAAATAAAAAAAAAAATAAACTATACTGTACTCTCGAAATGAACAGTATGGTAAAGAAAACAGCTCAATTCCAACACAATCACACAAAATAATTAAATCAAAATGAAAATACAGGCATACCTCAGAATAAGAGTTTAATCCGTTCCTGGAGACGCCTCGCCTTCCGAAAACTCGCATTCCGAAGTTAATTTCCCCATAAGAAATAAAGGGAAATGAATTAATCCGTTCCTGACTACCCCAAAAACCCCACATCAAACTAAATTTTTATACCTAATTTACCTAATTCATCTAAATAAACCTACAAAAGTATGTTCCAGTTATTACTTACCTTACTGTCGAGTGCTGTAGGCGTATGGAAGATGGTGAGGAGGGGGGAGGAGGAGAGGAGTTAGTGTTTGGAAGGGGAGTCCCCTTCCATAATCACATCAGGCAGTGAGGACCTTTCTGGTGTGCTCTCCCTGGGACGTTTAACCTGAGTGCCACTAGGTCCTGGTTGAGGTTCACTGCTCGATTTCTTCACCAAATATTTGTCCATGAAAGCTTGCTTTTCCCTTCTTCGCAAGCTCTCTCTGTAGTAAGGCATCACATTGTCATTGAAAAGATTAAGACAACGGCCTACTACAGTTTTGTCTGGGTGAGTGTGTTCAATAGTTGTTTGAATCTCTTCCCACATCTGACACACCTTCTTCATTACTGCAGAAGGGACATTCGCTGGTGCTGTTGCCACCACCTCCTCCTCCAATGCAGAATCATTCGCTGCTGTGTTGGCTTGCTGTTACTGTTGAAGGGCTAGGAGTTCTTCGGTGGTCAGTTCTTCGTTGTGTTCTTCCACCAACTCCTCCACATCATCACCATCCAATTCCAAGCCCATTTTCTGGCCTAGACTAACAATTTCCTCAACGATAGGCGCATCATTTATAGGCTCAAACCCCTCAAAGTCTAGTTCTCTCACACCTTCAGGCCACAATTTTCTCCAGCCAGAGATCAGGGTTCTTTGAGTCACTTCTTGCCAGGCTTTGTCAACGAGTTTTAAAGCACTAAAAATGTTAAAATGCTCTCTCCAGAACTCTCTGAGGGTGAGGTTTGTGGCTTCAGTCACTTCAAAATATTTCCGGAAAAGTGCCCTTTCATACAGTTTCTTAAAATTCGCTATGATTTTCTGGTCCATAGGCTGAATTAGAGGAGTGGTGTTAGGAGGAAGGAATTTAACTGTGAGGAATTTATTGTATTGAGGCATCAAATCATCTTCCAAGCCTGGAGGATGAGCAGGAGCATTGTCAAGGAGAAGCACGGCTCTGAGTGGCAATTGTTTCTCCTGCAGATATTTTTCTATGGCAGGGCACAGCACTTCATTCACCCACTCCGAAAAAATAAGCCTAGTCACCCATGCTTTTTTATTAGACTTCCACATCACAGACAAACGGGTTTTCTGCACATTATACTGTTTGAAAACCCTTGGATTTTCAGAATGATACACTAGCAAGGGTTTAATTTTTAAATCGCCACTCGCATTTGAACACAGCACAAGCGTAAACCTATCTTTCATAGGCTTGTGTCCAGGCAAGGATTTTTCCTCCTTGGTAATGTATGTCCTCTTAGGCATTCTTTTCCAAAACAGTCCTGTTTCGTCACAATTAAACACTTGTTGCGGTAGGTATCCCTCAGCCTCTGCAAACTCTTTAAATTCGTCAATAAATCGTCCAGCGGCTGGTTTGTCTGAGCTGGCTGCCTCCCCATGCCTTGTAACACTATGGATACCACTTCTCTTTCTAAATTTTTCAAACCAGCCCCTGCTTGCCTTAAACTCTTTCTTATCTGCATCACTCGTTGCAGGGGTCTTCTTTAGAAGGTCTTCGTGCAACACCCTGGCTTTCTCAGAAATAATGGCCTCCGAAACACTATCACCCCTCAACTCCTTGTCGTGTATCCAAATTAATAACAACTTTTCCACTTCTTCAAGTATTTGTGGTCTTTGTGTCGTTAATGTTCTTACTCCTTTTGCCACATTAGCACTCATAATCTTATTTTTCTTCTTAAGTATAGTGCATATTGTTGATGTCGCTTTGTTGTACTGCCTACAAAGATCAACAACACGTGTACCGTTCTCATGCTTTCGAATGATCTCTTGTTTCTCCTCTATTGTCATCCTCACATGAGCTTTCTGGCCTTTATCCTTACCACTGGCTTTCTTGGGACTCATGGTGAGATATATAATAACAAATTGTATAGACAAATCACCAAAAATCCAACAAAACACTGAAAATTCACGACAAGAATTGATGTGGGGGTAGTCACTGCGCGCGAGACAATGGTGAACTGAGGGGCAGCGGGGCAGAGGGGCGACGATCGCCGAACGACCACGCGCTAGGTCGGCTGTACGCGTATCAACAAACTCGCGTTCAAACTCGACTCCCGAAGTAACCATCGCCTTCCGAGACAAATTTTTGGAGTAAATACACCTCGCCTTCCGAAAATCTCGCATACAGGGACAATCGCATTCCGAGGTACCACTGTATAGATAGATAGATAGCGTGAATTGCTCTTACGTGCAACAGATGGCACTGTTTCTTAAAAAAAAGAATGTTTTTACCTGTCACTGGTGGCATCTATACTTATACTTACGAAATGAACAGTATGGTAAACAACACAGCTCAATTCCAATGCATTGTCCCACAAAATAATTAAATCAAAATGAAAATAAATCATAATTTATGAAAATTCAATTAATCAATACAATCGGAAACATTGAAATGGAATCGTAACATATTTAGTATAGTGTGTGTGTTGCTCTTACGTTCAACAGATTGCACTGTTTTTAAAAAAACGCATGTTTTTTCCTGTCACAGGTGAGGCATGTATATAGTAGGTATATAAATACACCGGCCTATATGAATGCAACGTTGTCAAATTTTCAAAGCAATCTGTAAAGAGGTTTCAAAAATTTCCCCCACAAGAAAAACACATGAAAAACACAGTTTTTCAAACAATTATGTTTTTTCCCTTCACAGACGTGACATCTACAGTGTGTCCTCACTTGAACGAACTATATGGGGCGAAGCCGATTCGTTCCAGTGCGGAATTCGTTCCATCCGTCCGGCCCCAACAACCTTCTTATTTTTTTTTTTTAAACATATGCCAGGACACATTAGTTTGTTTCTTTGTTGTGTGGTGCTTCATTATAATATCTTTCATGCTCTTTTGGTGTCAATAATAATCTGAGATGCGAGAATCACCATCCCCCACCCCACTCACACCATCCTCCACACCACCCACACCATCCTCCACACCACCCACACCATCCTCCACACCACCCACACCATCCTCCACACCACCCACACCATCCTCCACACCACCCACACCATCCTCCACACCACCCACACCATCCTCCACACCACCCACACCATCCTCCACACCACCCACACCATCCTCCACACCACCCACACCATCCTCCACACCACCCACACCATCCTCCACACCACCCACACCATCCTCCACACCACCCACACCATCCCCCACACCATCCTCCACACCACCCACACCATCCCCCACACCACCCACACCATCCCCCACACCACCCACACCATCCTCCACACCACCCACACCATCCTCCACACCACCCACACCATCCTCCACACCACCCACACCATCCTCCACACCACCCACACCATCCTCCACACCACCCATACCATCCCCCACAACACCCACACCATCCCCCCACACCACCCACACCATCCCCCACACCACCCACACCATCCCCCACACCACCCACACCATCCCCCACACCACCCACACCATCCCTCACACCACCCACACCATCCCCCACACCACCCACACCACCCATACCATCCCCCACACCACCCATACCATCCCCCACACCACCCACACCATCCCCCACACCACCCACACCATCCCCCACACCATCCCCCACACCACCCACACCATCCCCCACACCACCCACACCATCCCCCACACCACCCACACCATCCTCCACACCACCCACACCATCCTCCACACCACCCACACCATCCCCCACACCATCCTCCACACCACCCACACCATCCCCCACACCATCCTCCACACCACCCACACCATCCCCCACACCACTAACACCATTCGCCCCCACCACCCACACTCCCCACACCACCACCCACACACCCCACACCACCACCCACACACCCTGCACCACCACCCACACACCCCACACCACCACCCACACCATCCCCCACACCATCCCCCACACCACCCACACCATCCCCCACACCACCCACACCATCCCCCACACCCCCACACCATCCCCAACACCACTAACACCATTCGCCCCCACCACCCACACTCCCCACACCACCACCCACACACCCCACACCACCACCCACATCATACCCCACACACCCCACACCCACACCACCCACATCATCCCCCCACACCCAACCACACCACCCACACCAACCCACCCACACCCAAACCACACCACACCACCCAAACCATACCACACCACACCACCCAAACCATACCACACCACCTACACCGTTTATTGAAGCAGCAGGCTTGGAAGCGTCTCAACTCGCCCGACAAAAAAAAATGATGGGTTGACAGGTCTCCTCTCACACCTCCAGGACCCCCCCCCCCCACCCCCCAGGTACCCGGCCATACACACCACAATGCCAAGTCAGCTATTGTTTTCTTCAGGAAACAATAAAACGTGTTAATGATTAATAATGTATATTAATACACGAAAATTAACATATTTTGTCATAAATATTTTACAGCTAAGATTGAGATTTATAATAGAGTATGAATGAGAGGTTTGGCAGCCATGCGTGGTCACCACCCTTCTCTCTCCACTTCCACCTCCCCTGACAACACCTTCCACCACTGACCCCACCTGCCTCTTTCCACCACCTGCCTCCCCTGACCCCACCTGCCTCCCCTGACCCCACCTGCCTCCCCTGACCCCGCCTGCCTCCCCTGACCCCACCTGCCTCCCCTGACCCCACCTGCCTCCCCTGACCCCACCTGCCTCCCCTGACCCCGCCTGCCTCCCCTGACACCGCCTGCCTCCCCTGACCCCGCCTGCCTCCCCTGACACCACCTGCCTCCCCTGACACCGCCTGCCTCCCCTGACCCCACCTGCCTCCCCTGACACCACCTGCCTCTTTCCACCACCTGCCTCCCCTGACACCGCCTGCCTCCCCTGACCCCGCCTGCCTCCCCTGACACCACCTGCCTCTTTCCACCACCTGCCTCCCCTGACACCCCCTGCCTCCCCTGACCCCACCTGCCTCCCCTGACACCACCTGCCTCCCCTGACCCCACCTGCCTACCCTGACCCCACCTGCCTACCCTGACCCCACCTGCCTACCCTGACCCCACCTGCCTACCCTGACCCCACCTGCCTACCCTGACCCCACCTGCCTACCCTGACCCCACCTGCCTCCCCTGACACCACCTGCCTCCCCTGACCCCATGTGCCTCCCCTGACACCACCTGCCTCCCCTGACCCCACCTGCCACCCCTGACACCGCCTGCCTCCCCTGACACCACCTGCCTCCCCTGACCCCACCTGCCTCCCCTGACACCACCTGCCTCCCCTGACACCGCCTGCCTCCCCTGACACCACCTGCCTCCCCTGACACCGCCTGCCTCCCCTGACACCACCACAAATGATGCCAGCCACCTCACCAAGGCCTAACGTTCACACGACCTGTGCTTGTTTTATTGGCCTCCTCAAAATTTATAGGTATTAGTACAGTAAGTAGGCTGTTAGAGGGAGGGAGGGAGGGATCCAGGAAAAAAAAAAACCCTCCCACCCCCCCAATGGCTCAGGGAGCGACCGGCCGGCCACACAATGCCGGCTGTTGTCTACACCCCAATTGTATTAAAAATTCTGTGAAAAGGAAATGTGTTCAAACTGTTTAAAATATGTACTGTATATATTACAATTTTCACCATTATTATTGCTCCAATATGACATTTTTCTAATAAAAAGGCTATTTTCAGTGTAGATAATGCGATAATTATCATTAAATTGACTCTTGGCATCTGACGACGAGAGGAGAGTGAGTGGTCTCTGTGGTCAGGTGGAGGAAGGAGGGTGGGGGCGGGGGAGCACGTGTTGCCTCCTGACAACAACTCTCTCACCAATGCCCCCCTGACACCATTTTATCACCATTTTTATCACCATTTCTCCCTAGAAACAATGGGTAGGGATAATAAAACACTACATAACTGTTTACACTCTGGCGAATCATAGTTGATGACAGCCAGCTCCGACGCTCGGCCTCGGTGACCGCTTGGACGAACATTCCTCACTTAATCGAACATTTGTATGTTCCACTGAACATTTGGTACCGAATTCAATTTGTTCGGCTCTTCCGGGAATTCGATAGAGTGGGGTTCGTTAGTCTGAGGAAGCACTGTATATAGTATGTATATAAAAACCCGCTTGAATGCGAATGGAACGATGTGTGAAAATTTCAAAGCAATCGGTGAAGAACTTTTGGAGATTAGCGATTATGAACGAAAGAACATTTCCATTTTTATTTATATAGGTTACAGTGGGAACTCTGAATATTTATCAGATAATTGCAACGTGCTCTGCTCTGTTGCAATTAGCTAGGTGTGTGAGCTGCCTTTGCCTCATGCAAGTGTGGCAGGCAGGATGCACAACCCGTTCTCGCACTTTCTTACAGTCAATATTGACTTATTAAATACGTGCATATGTGACATACATACATGCATATGTAAACATACTAGTTTACCTTGAAAAGCTTCATAGAAAACACCGACCTTACCTAACCTTCTTAGTATGTTAAGATAATTGCTTCGTAATTTCGATTATTACTTAACCTATACCTATAATAGGTTAAGTAATAATTGTAATTACGAAGCAGTAAGATGCTTATCTTAACATACTAAGAAGGTTAGGCAAGGTCAGTGTTCTATGAAGCTTTTCAAGGTAAACTAGTATGTTTAGTATATCACGTATGCATGTATTTAATTAATCAATATTGACTATACGAAAGTGCGAGAACGGGTTGGGATGCAATAGTGACTTTGTTGTGCTCCTCATTTATCATGTCAATTTTCTGCTCAATGGAAATGTATTTTTACCTTTTCTTTTTAGCACGATGATTGCTGCTTGTTACTCGGTATTTATCTGAATAACGCTCGTGTTCCCATCACAGTTAATCATATTCACATTGGGCTATCAAACATCAATAATATTCCAGGTATCATTAAAAGGAAAAATGGCTTAGCACTTAATAACATGCACAGTATTACCAAACTCAATGCAACACCTAAGCATAAACAAAACAACAGCCCTACTTATCTTAAATTAATAACACGTCCAATCTCCAGAAGCACCACCTGCAACTGACTAAGATGGCTCTGTCTTGCACATGCAAGTTGCTCCAACAACTAATACCAACCACCCCAAACAACGTCTTGACAGCTCTCGAACATAGAGGTAATCACTCCCAAACACTTTTAAACACAAGTATACAATATCTAGGACACTCTGGAACAACATCTCGAGTAATTATGCTTCTCATAAGAAAAACATTAACTCTTTAAGTTAATGACTGACAATGCACAGCTGGTAACAATGATGCCCACACTACCGTTCATGTCCAGCCCCCATCTATTACAGGTCCACTCGTACACACCTGCACGACTGTCCAACTCATTCAATACAACAAGATAATACAGTGGCATCACTGTAACACTCGTAATTAGAATGATATACAGGCATACCTCAGTTTAAGAGTTTAATTGGTTCCTGGAGACGCCTCGTATTCCGAAAACTCGCATTCCGAAGCTAATTTCCCCATAAGAAATAAAGGGAAATGAATTAATCCGTTCCTGACTACCCCAAAAACCCCACATCAAACTAAATTTTTATACCTAATTCATCTAAATAAACCTACAAAACTATGTTCAAGTTATTACTTACCTTGCTGTTGATTGCTGTAGGCATATGGAAGATGGTGAGGAGGTGGGAGGAAGAGAGGAGTTACTGTTTGGAAGGAGAGTCCCCTTCCATTATCACATCAGGCAGTGAGGACTTCACTGGTATGCACACACTGGCACATTTTGCCTGCATACCACTAGGACTTGCTTGTTTTACTAAGAATTTGTCTAATGACACTTGTTTTTCCCTACATTTTAACACTTGTCTGTAGTAAGACATCACATTATCATTTAAAAGGTCAATGCAACGGCCTGCTACAGCTTTATCTGGGTGAGTTTTTTCAACAAAACTTTGCAGTTCTTCCCATACTTCACACATTTTCTTAATCAAGAAGGGACATCCTCTACTGCCTCTACTCACAGCTATTTTCTTAGGTTGAACCTTACCAATGGCTTTCTTGAGACCCATGGCAAGATATATAATGGCAACTTTTATGCTCAAATGGCCAAAAAACCGATAAAAAACTATAAATCCTTGTGAAGAATTCAGGTGGGATAGTCACTGGACATGAGACACTGGTAAACTGAGGCGCGATCGCCATGCCACCACGCGCCAGGCGGCCTGTACACGTATCAACAAACTCGCGTCCCGAGGTAACCCTCGCCTTCCAAGACATATTTTTGAAGTAAATCCTGCTCGTCTTCCGAAAAACTCGCATACAGGGACACAGGGGGAGCCGGTGGCCTAGCAGACAGCACGCTGGGCACATGATCCTGTGGCCCCAGGATCGATCCCGAGCGCCGACGAGAAACACTGGGCAGAGTTTCTTTCACCCTAATGCCCCTGTTACCTAGCAGTAAATAGGTACCTGGGAGTTAGTCAGCTGTCACGGGCTGCTTCCTGGTGTGTGTGTGTGTGTGGTGTGGAAAAAAAGTAGTAGTAGAAACAGTTGATTGACAGTTGAGAGGCGGGTCGAAAGAGCAAAGGTCAACCCCCGCGATCACAAATAGGTCAATACACACAAACCTTTTTTGGTTGAGCCTGTACATCAGTTGATTAAGAGCTGAGAGGCGGGACCAAAGAACCGAAGCTCAACTCCCCCCAAAGCCGCAACCATTATGAATGCATATTACGTTAACAATTAGTGAGTACATATAAAATATATAATATACATGTATATTATTTTTAATATGGCTTTGAAGTATGGTGTAGTGGATACAGCGTGCAACTGCCACCTTGTTGGCCAGTGTTCAAGTCCCCAGGTGGGTTGAGTGTCTAAAAAGTTATAAACTTCAGCTAGTGGTTTATAGGCTAGTCTGTGCATATATATATATATATATATATATATATATATATATATATATATATATATATATATATATATATATATATATATATATATATATATATATATATATATATATATATATATATATATATATATATATATATATATATATATATATATATATATATATATATATATATATATATATATATATATATATATATATATATATATATATATATATATATATATATATATATATATATATATATATATATATATATATATATATATATATATATATATATATATATATATATATATATATATATATATATATATATATATATATATATATATATATATATATATATATATATATATATATATATATATATATATATATATATATATATATATATATATATATATATATATATATATATATATATATATATATATATATATATATATATATATACACAATTTTATATTTACAAGAGGCCATAGATTTAAACTAGCTAAACACAGATGCCGAAGAAATATAAGAAAATTCACCTTCGCAAATAGAGTGGTAGACGGTTGGAACAAGTTAAGTGAGAAGGTGGTGGAGGCCAAGACCGTCAGTAGTTTCAAAGCGTTATATGACAAAGAGTGCTGGGAAGACGGGACACCACGAGCGTAGCTCTCATCCTGTAACTACACTTAGGTAATTACACTTAGGTAATTACTCGCATTCCGAGGTACCACTGTAATATAACATAGCACTTATGAAACTGGAAACAGAAATATGGAAAATTTATAGTACATAGTAAAAAAGGTGTGATGAATGTATAATTATGCATACAATAAAAGTTAGGAATCAGGTAAATACCTGGTTCATAACATCCCTCCTCCTCTCAGAAAAAAAAAATGAAATAATTGATGATTAATTTCATTTCTGGGGGGAGCCCCGTCGGCTCCCCGGAGCTATCCCAGGCTGATATGCTAATGTCAGACTTTGGCATCAGTCATGTGTATGGAGTTCTTAGGCCTACCGGGGACCACGGCCAGAACCGGGCCCCCTCAGAGAGGCAAGGGGAGCAATGGCCTATAGAAGCCCCCGTGTAGTTGGAAGCATTCTATGTCTGCCATCGACCGGAACAGGCACCCAGAAAGGTAAGCGCCCCAAAACAAACCCCTATTCTGGTTAAAATTGCTACCTAATACCGAACTAGTGGATAGAACTCCCCAACCGAAAACAAGCAAATTAGTGTGACGTCACACACTGCCGCGCCGCTGTCTGCGCAGCTCCCCCCTCCCCGGGAGGGGGAAGGGGGAGCCCCAGACCCCCCGCGCCGGCTACCCACACCTCAGTTCTTGAGGCTGATGCTATAGGCGATGGTCGTGTGCTCTGGCTCCGGTGTCGCTACTGCACTGTGCTTTGAGTGTGGTGTTAGTTTTGTGGGTGCGAGAGCCAGGAGTTATCTTCAGTACTCGGGCTGCATGCGCCTAGGGCTGCCTTCCCTAGGTGCCCTGTAAGTACTGCCCTTGGGGCTTGGGGCCACCTTCCACAGGCTCCTCGGGGTCTGCCTCTGCTGGTCCGTTTTACCTTTCGGTTTTTCGGCCGCCTGTTGGGCTCTTGGGTGTTCTGTTCTCCCTTGTTACCGGCAGGTAAGAGGCAGTTTGCACTGGTAGGGGCGCAGGGTGCTGCTCAGCTTGTACTTCCCGACATCGCGGCCGGCTCTGTTCCTTGGGGTTCGCTGTCCTCTTGCGGGGTTTTGTTTTTCTTTTTGTTTTTGCCTGGTGGGGGGTTCTGTCATTTTATTCAGTTTGTTTTTGCCCTTCCACTGTTCTCCTCGGTGGCGCCCCCTGCTAGGTCCCCGTGAGTGTACACGTCCCTGGGGTTCAGCTTTAGAAGTTTGCTTGGTAGTTTTGGGCGCCGGTTTGCAGCACCCTGCCTGGGACTACCTGAGCGCGAGTCCTCTTAAAGTAAACGCTCAGGACCCTGGGAATCCCCTAGGGGGCGCGTGGGTCCGATGGATGTGACCCCGGAGTCCCCACTCGCTGTTTGCGAGTTTGAGGGTTGCTCGGTCCCCTTGTCTCAGGGTGACCCTCATTGTTTTTGCCTCTGCCACGCTGCCTGTTGGGTCGGTGATACTTTCGACCCTGAGTCCTGTGAGTGTTGCTGCTTGCTTGTGACTCAATTTACCCAATCCTCTGATGATTCTATTCGGGTACAGGCGGCATGTGCGTTGCAGTCTAGGTTTCGTCTGTTGCAACGCGCTCGGTTGGTTGCTTCCCCGGATGCCCCGGGGCTGCCCCGCTTTGCTTTTCGAGACCCGGACTTGGGGGTGGGGGTCGCTTCGATCCTGGTTCAGTCCGCACCTCCTCGTCCTTCCCCTTCTGTTCGTTCTGGTCCCCCGCCCCTGCTTCTGGCCCCGAAGCGTCTGAGGGTTTCGGGGTCGGAGCAGGGGTTATTTGATCTCGAGACTCGGGCAGCTTCGGGGGTTGCCCCTTCCGGGGGGGCGGCAGAGGCATTCGAGTCTTGTCTCCCGGCCGAAGCTTCAGGGTCTGACCAGTGGGCCCCCCTTCCTCCAGCTTTTCCGGCTGCTCCGTCCTTGTCTTGTGGGGTCGGGGCTTGGGGAGAGGACTCGGCCTCGGGTCCTGTGGTGACGGACCTCGAGGCTGGGGAGGGGCTGACTTGGGGGCCTTGGGCCCCGCTGGACCCCGCCTGGGTTTTTCTTCCCACTGAGCGGGGCTTATTGTTACAAGGAGTGGGGTTTTCTTTCCCCCCCTCTGCGTACGAGTTGGATTTGGTGTCGGCCCCTCCCCGGGTACGGTTCCGTGTTCCCCCGGGTACGTCGGTTCCGTCCTTCCGGAGGTTTTCGGCTTATCGCATCCAACCTGGTGTGGTGCGAGCGGCCTTTGCAGCTTACCTCCTGCGTGACCCGGATTATGCCTCGGAAATGGATCCGTCCACGTTCAGGTTTGGGACTTCGTTCCCTTTCTGGCTCCGTTACGAGGTTCCGGAGTCATCCTGGCTAGCAGACTGCCCCTTGTTTGGTCTGGATTCCTGGCATTCCTTCTGTCGTTCCCGCACGCTGGAGTGGCGGGAAGCTTCCACGGTGCTTCAGGTTTTCCTGGGGGGTGAACTTGAGTACCTGAATGAGTGCTTGTTTGCCCCTGCCCTTCCCCGCGATGTGGGCGTTATTCAGCTCCATGTGCAGGTTCCCTCCCTTTCGGCGGCGCTCGTGGCGGAGGACTTGCGCGCTCGGGGCCTTTTGTGTTCGGCCTTGCGGTTCTTTTCCCTCCTGGAGCTGTCTTCAGATTGGCTCGTGGAGGATGTGGGGACGCTTGGGTCCGTCCCGGGGTCCGGCACTTTGTCCTCGGCTGCGCGTTCGTCGGCTGCCTTGTTGAAGCTGTTCACGCCGATTTTGCGGGATGCGGTTTCCCTGTTCTATGCTTCCCGTCTCGCGTGTCGGCAGGCGGTGCTGGGTTCCTCCGTGGAATCTGCTTGGGCTCTGGCTCTTAGGCGTTCTTCACCTTTTTGTCCTCTCCTGTTTGGGGAGTCGGCCGTGGCGCAGTTTATTCAGGCTGCGTCGGCGGCTTGTCGTCCGATGTCGGACTTGTTGGTTTTCCGGGGGTCCCGGGGTGGGTCTTCCCGGAAAGGTCGTGCCAGGGCTCGGGGTTCCTCTCGTCGTGGTAGGCCTCTGGTGTCAGGTTTGGGGTTGGCTCCTCCTGCGGACCCTCCCTCGTCTGGTCGGCGCGGTGTTCGCGCTGTGCGGGGTTCTGGGTCTCGTAAGGGTCGCCGGCCCTTTCACGGTTTGCCCCTTTGACGGGGCGATGGGGGGGCGGCTTGCGCTGTTCGCCCGCGCCTGGTCCCACGATTCGTGGGCCTTTCGGGTCGTGTCTCGCGGCCTGCGGTGGCGTTGGGTGGCCCCTCCCCCCTTTGGGGGGTCGGGGCTGGCGGGGCAGGCTTCTTCCCCTGCGCTCTGTCGAGTAGTCTTGGAGTGGGTACGCTTGGGCGTCGTCGAAACGACGTCGTCCCTCAGATGGGTTTCCCGTCTGTTTCCGGTTCCGAAACGGGACTGCGCGGACCTGCGGTTCATTCTGGACTTGTCCCGTCTGAACCCCTGGGTTCATTGCCCCTCCTTTCGGATGACTACGCTGTCTCAGGTTCGGCTCCTCTTGGAGCCGGGTGCTTGGATGGTGTCCCTGGACCTCCGGGACGCTTATTGGCATGTCCCGATTCATCCGCGGTTCAGGGACTGGCTCGGTTTTGTAGTGGGGCGTCTGAGTTACCGCTTTCGTTGTCTCCCGTTCGGGTTGAACCTGGCACCTCGCGTGTTCACACGCCTTACACGGGTTGTGGTGGCTCGTTTGCGTCTCCTAGGTGTTCGGGTGTTGGCCTACCTCGACGACTGGCTGGTTTGGGCTCCCAGCCAGTCAGCTTGCTTGCTAGCCAGGGATTTGGTTCTTTCCCAGCTCGCCGGGTTCGGGTTCTTGGTGAACTGGAGGAAGTCCCATCTGGTTCCCTCTCAGGTTCGGACTTGGCTGGGTCTCGTGTGGGACTCTCGGACCGCCTCCTTGTCTCTCCCTCCGGAGTCTCTCCTGCGGCTGCGGTCCCGCCTTCGTCTGTTTCTGGAGGGTCCTCGGGTCACCCGGCGGTTGCTCGAGGGGCTGTGCGGGAGCCTGAACTTTGCGATGGTGGTCTACCCGCCGGGTCGGGTTTGGCTTCGACGGCTGTTCTGGTTCCTTCGGGGTTCCCCCTTCCGCCTCTCTCGCGATCGCAGAGTTCGACCCCCGGAGGACTTGCGTCGGTTGCTGCGTCACCGGCTTCCTCTTCGGGTTTTTCGGGGTTCAGTGCCTTGGCGCCTACCCGAGCCCTCGCTCGATGTGTACACGGATGCGTCGTCTCTCGGCTGGGGTTTTGTGACCAGTGCTCACCAGGCTGGCCAGGGGCGTTGGGATCCGTCCTTCCGTCGAGCTCACAGTACGGTGCGGGAGTTCGCGGCAGTGTGGTTTGCTCTGGGGAGGATTCGGGTGGCCCGCGGATCGACGATTCAGCTCCATTCGGACTGCTCTCCGGTGGTTCATTGCCTGAACCGCGGGGGTTCGATGCGGTCCTTGTCTCTTTGGGGTTGGTCGCTTCGGGTGACTCGTCTGCTGAGTTCTCGGGGTTTGGCTCTCCTGGCGGTTCACGTACGGGGCGTGTCCAACGTCTTGGACGACGCCCTGTCTCGCTTCGTTCCCCTCTCCACGGAGTGGACGGTCGACGACGAGTCCTTCCGTTGGCTTTGCCAGACGTTCGGGCGCCCCGAGGTGGACCTCTTCGCGTCGGCGTGCTCGCGGCGTCTTCCCGTTTATGCGGCGCCCTTCCCCGATTGCGAGGCCGTCGGGGTCGATGCCTTTCGGCTCGACTGGTCGAGGTGGGGGTTCCTGTACCTCTTTCCCCCTGTTCGGCTGTTGCTCCAGGTCCTGACTCGCCTAGAGACTTACCGGGGGAGAGTTGTCCTTCTGGCCCCTTGGTGGCCGGCCCAGCCTTGGTTTCAGGCGCTGGTTGCTCGGTGTCCGAACCCGAGGGTTTTCCCGCGGCTCCGCCTCTTTCAGCAGATCGGGCCGGTACGTCACGTAGCTGGTTCGATCTTCTCCTCGAGTCTTCGCGTATGGTTTTTTTGACTCGAGTCTATCATCATCTCTATGGTGATCAGGTGGCCTCCTTGTTGGTGTCCCACCTGAGGGCTTCTTCTCGGCGGCAGTATGAAGTTTCCTGGCGGTCCTTCCGTTTCTTTTTGCGTCTTCGTCGTGTTAGCTCCTTGTCTGTTCGGGTGGTCTTGTCCTTCCTCTCGTGGTTGTTTCAGGACCGTCATCTTATGCCTAACACTGTCGCTTCGTATCGTGCGGCGCTGGCGGAGCCGCTTCAGCTTGCTTTCGGTATCGATGTTACGTCTGCGCCGTTTCGCAAGCTGTCTCGTGCATTGTTTCACCTCCGGCCTGCTCATGCGTCGCCTGAGCCGTCCTGGTCTTTGGACAGAGTGCTCGCTTTCCTTTCATCTCCTCGTTTCGTTGTGGCCCCTTCGGTCCAGGATTGTTTTTCCAAGGCACTTTTCTTGTTGGCTTTGGCCTCTGGGGGTCGGGTGGGGGAGCTTCATGCACTCCTCCGGCGCAGGGGTTTCTGCTCTTTTGGTCGTGGTGATAGTTTTGTTCGTTTGCAGCCGTCTCCTTCTTTTCTGGCGAAGAATGAGACTGCTGCGTTCCGGAGGGGTCCATGGGTGGTCGATGCTTGGTTGGTCAGGCCGGGGGTGCATCATGTTTTGTGTCCGGTTGCGGCGCTTCGCCGTTATTTGCGCGCCACAGCTTCTGTGTCCGGGGACGCGCTGTGGGCTGATCCGGTTTCCCTTCTTCCCTGTTCGCGGGTTCGGGTCTCTCAGGTCGTCCGCAGGGTTATTAGGTCTAGCCAGCCTGCGGTCTATCCCCGTGCCCATGACGTTCGTAAGTTCGCGGCTCTTGCTGCCGTCTTTGGGAATATGTCTTGGTCTGATATTCGGGCGCGGGGATTTTGGCGGTCGAACAGGGTCCTGGCTGCTCGTTACCTTGTGAATGTCCCTGGGCCTCGTCGGGCCTGTGTTGCTTTGGGTCGGCGGTTGCAGCCAGTTGTCTCGGCTTCGAGTTGAGGGGTGAGCGACGACCGCCTCCCGGGTAAGTCCCTCTTTTTCTGTCTGTGGGTAGTTAGCTCCGGGGAGCCGACGGGGCTCCCCCCAGAAAACCAGCGTTGAATGTAATGAAACGCCATTTTCTGGGTGAGTCCCGGAGGCTCCCCGGCATCCCTCCCTCCCTCCGGTCGGCGTTTTTTTTGCGTTTTTGACATCCAGCCTCAAGAACTGAGGTGTGGGTAGCCGGCGCAGGGGGTCTGGGGCTCCCCCTTCCCCCTCCCGGGGAGGGGGGAGCTGCGCAGACAGCGGCGCGGCAGTGTGTGACGTCACACTAATTTGCTTGTTTTCGGTTGGGGAGTTCTATCCACTAGTTCGGTATTAGGTAGCAATTTTAACCAGAATAGGGGTTTGTTTTGGGGCGCTTACCTTTCTGGGTGCCTGTTCCGGTCGATGGCAGACATAGAATGCTTCCAACTACACGGGGGCTTCTATAGGCCATTGCTCCCCTTGCCTCTCTGAGGGGGCCCGGTTCTGGCCGTGGTCCCCGGTAGGCCTAAGAACTCCATACACATGACTGATGCCAAAGTCTGACATTAGCATATCAGCCTGGGATAGCTCCGGGGAGCCTCCGGGACTCACCCAGAAAATGGCGTTTCATTACATTCAACGCTGGTTTTTTTCGAAAGGTAAGTACAGAATTTAGTACCTAAATTTACCAACCAAAACGAAAAATAAATTGTTGACAATGAACTTCATAAGTATGACAGTACAACCTGGAAAACAACACAAAGAAGCATGTGACAACTGAAATGCAAATGAAAACATATACTTGGGAACAACATGCACTAAATCAGGAATATATTATTTTACAGGATACATCTTGCAAGAAAAGAAGCACAATTTGAATCTTAGATTCTGCAATGGTAATGAGTTAACTCCAGCAGAATGGAATAATTGGATACTGAAATAATTCAAAGTTCATAATTTGACATAAACACCGTTCTCATGAGAACACTCACCAATCGCTGTGACAATTATACACCACCTTGGCTCTGGGAATAAGGACTACTCATGAACTTAACACAAGCTCTGTAAACTACACTTGCAGTAAAAATATGTGCCAGATGCAAAATAAGAGACTGCTCTAGAATTCCAAACATTTGCTTCAGGAAATCTGGTAGTACAACTCATTGGAATATAATCTCTATTCACAGCATTAGTTCTGGGCAGAGGTGACACATAGTCTATGACTACAAGGGAGAATGGCTCCTGTGGAACAACAGAGGTTGCAATAAAACCCCAAGAACAATGTGACTAAATTTACCCAATATTAAACAGTTCGTATCATCTTTTGCAGATGACACAAAAATCAGCATGAAAATTACCTCTGTTGAAAACATTGAAAAACTACAAGCAGATATTAATGAAGTTTCTGTGGGGAGTATCTGTTTACATTGGGAGTTCAGGTCATTTTCGAATCTGCAAGTCTCGGAGGCTGCCAACTGTAGTTTGCTTTGACTCGCCGGCTTTCTGGATGCCTTCCTTGGCAGTGGCATAAATTACTAACTTGATATCTAAAGGCCATTGCTCCCTGCATCTCTGTGAGGGGACTAGGTTCTGGCACTGGGTCTCCAGTTGGCCATAGAACTGCATGACTGATCGCACCTAGTAGTTGGCACGTTCATAGGAGATGGTAGCTTTAGAGAGCCATCGGGGCTCACCCAGTAATTGGCATTTCATTACATTCAATACTGGAGTTTCTCCTGTACAGTGCTGGAGTTAAACTTTTGGGTTGCTCACAAATAGAGTTGTAGGCTGATCCCCACCCACTTCATAAGGGAAATTTTCCGGTTTATTGAGATTATCACAGGAGCCTGGAGTATCAATTGTGACCCTCTGGTACCAGTGTTGTATGCCTTTGGTAGCCAGAGGTGCCGCCCAGAAAAGGCATTTCATTACACCACTATATTTATTCTCTGCTCTGACATCACATCTTTCTGCTTACAGTGGCAAAGAGGAGATCACTTTTTGATGATAGTCATGACCGAGAAATCCAAGAATTAACAGGAATCATTCGGCATGATTTGACGTCGCTCACCAAACAACTTGGCGATCTCCGTAATCGCTCTCGCATTGCCTCTTCAACTGGCAATAATGCTCACCTCCAGAAACACTCTTCAAACTTAGTAGGATCATTACAGAGCAAGGTTGCATCTATAACTCAAATGTTCAAGGATGTTCTGGAGGTTCGAACAGAGGTTAGTAAGACGTACCCCATTTATGTTTGCTTGGTATGACTGTACTCTTGTTAGACTTCCTTATCAATATGCTGTTTTGTCAACTTTCAACAATATGTATAATTATTTCACTATCTGTAGCAAAAAATAATTAAGAATTCATTATTTGTTGAGAAAACCTAAATGTCAATATGAGCACTTGTATTGTTGCATTGTAGTCGATTCATCACTGACTTGAGCGTGATATTCAGCATTCTCTTTCTTCGCTGTTTTTGGTCCTCTCAAATTCTCATATCTTTACCATTAATTTATCCCTTGCACCCCCCCAAGTTAAAAATATAATACCAAATGAGGGCTTAATCGACTACACAGGTTTATCACTTACCTTACCAGATGAGTAGTCTAGTGAAATATCTTCATAATAACCCTAAAGCCCTTTTAATTAAGTACAAATCCTTTGTTCCGGTCTGTGATGAGGCCTCGGGCTTACCGCTTCCGAATTCTCCTTTGGTCTGCCTTTGGCTCCATGCATTTTCCTGTACAGTACAACCTCGATTCAACGTACTATATGGGACCACCCCCAGTTCGTTGGAGCGTTGGATTCGTTGCAAGAGGTGACCTTCAAGAGGCGTTTGCGTCAGTGTCTTTTTTTTTTCTTGTACACAATAAAAATGCATTGTATCATATTACTTACTGTACCTATATTTTACTACTCTACTAAAAATACTGTAATTCATGTATTTACCTTATTGTTGGAGTTATTTTCATCTTGAAGTCTTGTGAAGTTGTGAATGCTCTACAGTAAATAGGTACTGCAGTGCATTAAGCCGTTAGCACTGTATTATTAAAAGTGGTTTTGCTGTATGTTGAGTACTACAATACAGCTCTTGAAAACTATTGTACATTAGAATTATTGCAACTTTAATTTTAACACTATGTACACACTTAAATTTAACACTTATTCTAATTGTTCACTTCACACACGATGTTTTTAGATGTTTGCATCAGCTTTGCTGGTGCTCGCTGCTGCTGTGTTGGCTTCAGCTGCTTTTGTGCTGGTGCTGGGTACAGCTGTGCTGGTGCTGGGAACGGCTGTGCTGGTGCTGGGTACAGCTGTGCTGGTGCTGGGTACGGCTGTGCTGGTGCTGGGTACAGCTGTGCTGGTGCTGGGTACGGCTGTGCTGGTGCTGGGTACGGCTGTGCTGATTGATTTGCTGCTAGTTCGTGAAAAATATTGACTCATTTTCATTTGTTTCCTTCTTTGTGTCATGTCCTTGAGACAAATATCTTTCATCGTCCTTAGGTGTTGATAAAAGCCTGGTAGCTCTGGATTGTCAGTTTGTGAAACAATATCAAGGAGTTTTTCAACATAGAACAATGCGTTAGCACACGTAGCAGATTGTAAACTGCTATCATTCTCATCCTCATCTTCCTTTCCGTCGTCGTCAACAGTGCCAGTAACATTTTGTATAATCTCATCATCTGTTAAATGACCAATGGGTGGATCGACTGCATCAATATCTAACCACTCCTCCACATCGTTCAGCGTCAACTCCGTCTCACCAGCGGCACGCAGTTCTTGATAAATATCATTTGAAAATCCTTCAAAATCCATTTCTTCCTCAGTCACTTCATCAGCATGATCAAGCAACAGGAGTTTTTTCCAACAATTTCTTAATGTTGACTCTTGAACTTCATCCCAAACTTTAGCCCAGTTGTAAATGCCTTCCTTAATTGAGTATTTTTGGTAACGTTCCAGTGTTGCTTGACCTCGCGAATCGGTTCCTTGTCTTTTGTCTTCATCTGACTCAAACACCACCATGATTTCTTTATTCATTTCTCATTTGTAGAGCCTTTTCATTGCATATATAACACCCATATCCATTGGCTGGATCAGAGAGGTGGTATTGGGAGGCAAGGCCATACATTTGATGCGTCCATCATGTGACGTTAATTTGTCGAGCCCTACATGAGCTGGGGCATTGTCAACCAAGAGTAATGCCTTGACATCATTCCGTCTCACTCCACACTTCTTTATCTGAAAATCTCTAACTTCTTTGCAAAAATGATTTTTGAACCAGTCTACAAAAATATCTCCAGTAAACCAAGCTGTTTTAGAGCTGTAGTAGACCACAGGTAGCTTGTTCATTAAATTTTTCAAAGCACGTGGGTTTTTTGACTTCCCCACAATGGCGGACTTTGTTCTGTGACTTCCGTCTGCATTTGCACACAGCATGGCAGAAACTTTTTCTTTGTTTACCTTACGGCCAGGAACACTCTCATCTAGCCTAGATGCCAAAGTGTTGTTCTGCAAGCATTTCCAATTAAAGCCTGTTTCATCGGCATTGTATACCTGAAAACGCCTTAGATCATTTGTTATTATGTAATCATTTAATTTACGCTTAAATGGCTCGACTGAATCCGTATCTGCACTTAACGATTCTCCACAAACTTTCCTGTTCTTAATATTATGTCTATTCTTAAATCTTTGCAACCATCCTTCACTTGCTCGAAAATCTGGAATGTTCATCTTTTGTGCAAATTTATCGGCTGCTGTCTTAATGGCGTCGCCGCCAAGTGGCATCCCCACAGAGCGCTCCTGGTTAAACCATTTATACACAGCTTCATCCAAATTCGTATTTGCAGAACCTTTTATTGTTTTCCTTTTATTTAATGCACCACTATCACTCGAAGCAAGAAACTTCCTAATATTATCTTTCTGTCTCTTGATATCACACACCGTACTTTTCCCGACATTAAATTCTGCTGCCAGCCTAGTAACAGAGTAGCCACGTTCATGTTTCTCTATCATGTCTAATTTCTGCTCAATGGATAAAAAACTTCTCTTCCTCTTTGCAGATACAGCACGATTAGCAAGCCCTTGAGACATCTTGTTGTATATTAATAAAGCTGTAGTCAAAAAAATGGTAAATTCCACGATTATTCTTTCACTGGCGGACAAACACGTCACTCGCACGCAGACAAATGTAACAGCACTGAGTGCCTACTGTATAAACGCAGACTAGGTCTATACACCCTCCAGTAGGCTGGTGTTTAAGCCAGATCCAGTAACATAAATTTATCTCAAATATTGGATTTACATCATATTATATATTTTTAGGTTATATATTTAGATTAGTAACATTATTAGGATAATAAGAGATATAAAAAACTTATTTTAGACCTGATTTATTAATTTTATTATTTCGAAGCCGTAGTCACTGAACTGTGGCGACGAATTGAAACGAGAAACGCATGGCGTGTGTACAGGGATTAGACCCGTCCACTCGCTCACGCTGGAGTTGTTCCAATAACAAATAATTTCTCAAATAGCAGATGTCTATCATATTACAGTATATTTTCGGTTTTATTTAGTTTAGTTTAATTAGGATAACAAAAAGCTATTAAAGCATTGGTTTTAGAAATGATTTATTAGTCTGAAACTTTCAAAGTCATGGGTCACTGAACTATAACGACACAGACGAAGGAAAACCAAGTGAGGTTTACAGAACAGTATTCCCTTATCTGTCCACCCTCACTCACCTTGTTTTATCACAGAAAATGTCTATAAGGAGATTTTACGACATGTAGCTAGCCAATCACGCTTCAGCCTTTAAATTAATTTACAAAGATACGTCTGCCACAAATCAGTGGGAGGTTGGGAGGGAGGTGGGCAGGCAGAGCTTGTGAGGGAGAGGCAGGGAGGGAGGCAGGCACGGAGGGAGATAGGCACGGAGGGAGGCAGGCACGGAGGGAGATAGGCACGGAGGGAGGCAGGCAGAGCTTGGGAGGGAGGCAGGGAAGGAGAGGATGGAGATGGATTGATGGTAGGATGGAGGGAGGGATGGAAGGATGGATGATTTGAGGGTGTGTGTATGGGCTATAGGGGTGGGGGTGGGGGGGGGAGGTGTGTCGGTGGTGGTGAAGGGACCGACTCGCTGATAACCCTAACTCTGACCCAGTTAACTTTTTTTTAACTTGATTTGTTTCTTCAATTCTGGATGGATGGAGGGAGAAAGGGGATGGAGGGAGGGGATGGATGGAGGGGGGGATGGATGGATGGATGGAGGGGATGGATGGATGGAGGGAGGGGATGGATGGATGGATGGATGGAGGGAGGGGATGGATGGATGGATGGAGGGAGGGGATGGATGGATGGATGGATGGAGGGGGGATGGATGGAGGGAGGGGATGGATGGATGGATGGAGGGAGGTTATGGATGGATGGATGGATGGAGGGGGGATGGATGGAGGGGATGGATGGATGGATGGAGGGAGGGGATGGATGGATGGATGGAGC
Source organism: Procambarus clarkii (assembly GCF_040958095.1). Taxonomy (NCBI): domain Eukaryota; kingdom Metazoa; phylum Arthropoda; class Malacostraca; order Decapoda; family Cambaridae; genus Procambarus; species Procambarus clarkii. Next base: position 32,029,642 of record NC_091211.1, on the reverse strand, counting down.
GGGGATGGATGGAGGGAGGGGATGGATGGATGGATGGAGGGAGGGAGGGAATGGATGGAGGGAGGGGATGGAGTGGGGATGGATGGAGGGAGGGGATGGATGGATGGAGGGAGGGGATGGATGGATGGGTGGGGGAGGGAGAGAGAGAGAGAGAGAGAGAGAGGGGGGGGAGAGGGAGGGGGGAGGGAGGGATATGAAACAAGCATGGTGTGTGTACAGGGATTAGACCCGTCCACTCACGCTGGAGTTGTTCCAATAACATACAGTAATTTCTCAAAGAGCAGATGTCTATCATGTTACAGCATATTTTCGGTTTTATTTAGTTTAGTTTAATTAGGATAATAAAAAGCTATTAAAACACTGGTTTTAGAAATTATTTATTAATATGAAACTTTCAAAAGTCATGGGTCCCTGAACTATGACGACACACAGACGAAAGTGAGTGAAACCTCACTGTAAAGTGAGGTTTACAGTACAGTATTCTCTTATCTGTCCACCCTCACTCATCTTGTTTCATCACAGAAAATGTCTATAAGGAGATTTTACCACATGTAGCTAGGTAATCACGCTTCATCCTTTAAATTAATGTACAAAGATACGTGTGCCCCAAATCAGTGAACGAAAATCATGGAAACTCAGTTGTTCACTTGTGTGGATCACTCTGGCTGGTGTTTGTGTGGACCATTTTGGCTGGTGTTTGGTTCATATGGTTCACTTGTGTGATCCAACTTCTTATGAAGGAATTATTAATTGTAATCTGTGATAGAATGAGAAAGTTTTCCACCACTCTGTGAACTCTGTCCCAAAATCGTAAGCTTGTGGACCACTTGTGGTCCACATGTGTGGTCCATTTGTGTGGTCTACTTGTGTGATCCACTTGTGTGATCCAACTTGTCATATGAGAGAAATATTATTTGTAATCTGTTATAGAATGGGAAAGTTTTCCACCAGTCTGTGAACTCTGTCTGGACATCGTAACCAAATCCGAACATCCCTCGCTTCGGCGAACCATTGTTCGTCGAACCAGGTGAGTAAATTCGGCCTGAAAAATGTGCGAACTAGCCGGAGATTCGTTGAATCGGGGTACGTTGAATCGAGGTTGTACTGTACTTGGCTTGGGTCACAGTAACCTGTCTTCGTCTCTTGATTGATTGGGTTTTTGGCCTGCCTTGACAACTGGCTGGCAGGCCAAAAGCCCTGGCTAGCAGTTCTCATGTCTGCTAGCCAGGGGTATGGTTCCTCCGGTGTTCGCCGTGATTAGGTTCCTGGTGTCTTGGTGGAAGTCCCAGTTAGTTCTGGCTCAGGTGTGTACTTATTTGGGCCTCGACTGGGCTCTCGGTTGGTATTGCTGTCTCTGCCTCCAGCAGCCTTGTCCTGGCTGCATTGCTGCTGGTTGTTAGTGAGGAGTCGGCCTCACGTTTCTTGGTGGTTGTTCAGGAAGCTGTGCAATTACCTAAGTGTAGTTACAGGATGAGAGCTATGCTTGTGGTGTCCCATCTTCCTAGCACTCTATACAAAAGTTTTTCTTTCATAAACAGGCAATTTGGTGGAAGGTAAAGGTGATTTATCAGAAGGAAGCACTAAGCCAGTACAACTTTATAGCACTTGGAAAGGATATATGATGACAAGGATTTAGGATAGGATGGGGGGGGGAAGGAACGATGTCCAACCACTTGGACTGTTGGGGATTGAACGACGACCCGCAAGAAGCGAGACCGTCGCTCTACCGTTCACTTCGTGATTTAGAAGTGTGTAGGAGCCTTGCCTTGCCCGTCTTGTCCCTGGGCAGCGTTTGACTTCAGGGGTTAAGGTGATTCTTCTGGGGCCTCTCTGTTTGCCACTGCTGTGATCTCTGGGTGTGGACTCTGTTGGTCCTGCATTGATTGCTGGGGTCGCCAGCTTCCTCTTTGGGCTTTTGGGGTTCGGTCCCTTGGCGCATTCTCTGCCAGCACTTAATGATAATCCTGTCTCCGGGGTACCTTGGCTGGGGCTGGGTCATCAGCTATCGTCACACTTACATTTTTTTTCATTTGGGTACAGGAACAGACAGACGACTGCTGACTCCTATTTGCAGGCAAAGAGCTTTCGTTTCTCATTGCTCATGGTAAGCCTTGCCCACTAGTTTTCCCTGGAAAACATTTAACCACCAGGTACCCAGTCACTGCTGGGTGAACAGAGGCAAGCCATGTACCATTGGGCACATGGATATGGATATTTGCAAGAGTTTGTGGTCATGTAGCATGTGCTGTGGTGGGTGCCAATTCCTCCGGACTCTGTTCGGCTCCATTCGGACTATCCCCCCCCCTCCCTCGAGGTTCGTTGAATCGATAGTGGGGGAGGAGGTTTGCTTGGGTCCCTGCCTCTCTGGAACTGGGTTCTCAGGGGGTTGGCTCTGTGCCATTCATGTCTGGGGTACGTCCAATGTCTTTGCTGACTGTCCTTCCCAGTTCCTTCTGTCTCAATGGAATGGTCCATCGACAAGCCTACTTCCTTTGGTTCTGCAAGTTGTTTGGTTCCCTGGACATGGACATCTTCGCATGGGCTTGGTTCTGGTGTCTTCCACTTTACGCGGTGCCGCTTCCCAGTTGCAAGGCCCTCCCAGCAGTCGGGTGGTTTTGTTGGTGTCCCACCTGCAGTCTTCCATTGGGGCGGCAGTGTGTGGTGTGTGTGTAACGTTGGTTACCTACCTACTTTGTGGCAGTTTCAGGGATCACCAGGTCTATGCCACTCCTAGGTGGTTCACCACTCTTTCTTCTTCTTTGCTGTCCTTCGTTTTGTCTGGTTTCTTCTCTCAATGTTTTTTTCTTTTAGCTTCTTATGGTCAGCATCTTAAACCTCCTCTGTCACTTTGTATTCTTTCTTCCTGCAGCTCTGACTTTTCACTGTGGTTTGCATTCGGAGTCGACACTTCTCAGCTCTGTTTCACTGGCTGTTTTTGGTGCTGTTCACCCCCAGCCTGATTTGTGCTTTCTGGGCTGGCTTGGTCTCTGCTCTACATTTCTTATTTTCTCTTTTCTGCTCAGTGTTGATGTCTCTCTTCACTCGGCTTGTTTACGGTTGCTGATTTCCAAGGGTGGTGTTCTCGGACTCTAGTTCTTGGCCTTTCACCCTGTTGGGCTGTTTAATTGTTGCTGCCAGTCCCTTCTTTTCTTGTAGAGATTGGATTGGTTGGCCTACAGAAGGACCCTTGCCTCTTTGGTGGTGTTGGTGCAGCTGGGGACGGGGGCCTTCCTCAGTTCTTGGGTGGCGGTTTCAGCTGTTCCCTTTGTGCCACCAATTTACCGCAGTGGCTGCCTTATGGGTTGCTCTAGTCTCCTGGATTTCCCGGTCCCAGGGTTTTGCTTTTTGGGTTGTCAGCAGTGTTTCCTTGCTTGCCAGCCTGCAGTCTTTCCTCTTACCAGTGGGGTTTAGGGGTTTGCTGTTTTTTGGGTGTCCTCATGTCTGTTCTGGCTGGTTCAGGTGCAGGGATTTTGGTTGTCGTCCATGATGTTGGCAGCCTATGTTTTGAGTGTTCCCGGGCCTCATTACCTCTGTGGCTTTGGGTTGGCTTTCTAGGCCAGCAGTCTTGGAGTTTGTTTTGGTACCTGCGTTGCTCCGTTGTCTCTAGTATGTGCCCATTTCTTCCTTCTCAATATTTAGTTAGCTTCAGAGAACCACAAGGGGGCTCCCCTTCCCCCAGAAAACCAGCATTGAATGTAATGAAACATCAATTTCTGGTTGAGAAATTGAAATTGAAGGCATCGGGTGAACCCCGGTAGCACCTTGACACTCTCCCTCCTTCAGGGAGTTGGATCCTTAAATCATTTGTCGAACTGACAGTGGAGTTGCCTGATAGCCATCGCCTGCTTCCCTTCTTCCCCAAATAAGTGGGGAGGCTGGTTGTACTCACCTAGTTGTGCTTGCGGGGGTTGAGCTTTGTCTCTTTGGTCCCGCTTCTCAACCGTCAATCAACTGGTGTACAGATTCCTGAGCCTACTGGGCTCTTATCATACCTATATTTGAATATTTGAAACTGTGTATGAAGTCAGCCTCCACCATATCACTTCCTAGTGCATTCCATTTATTAACTACTCTGATACTGAAAAAGTTCTTTCTAACGTCTCTGTGGCTCATCTGGGTACTAAGTTTCCACCTGTGTCCCATTGTTTGTGTTCCACCCATGCTGAAGAGTTTGTCTTTGTTCACCCTGTCAATTCCCTTGAGAATTTTGTAGGTGGTTATCATGGCTCCCCTTACTCTTCTGTTTTCCAGGGACATGAGGTTCAGCTCCTTTAGCCTTTCCTTGTAGCTCGTTCCTCTCGGTTCCGGGACGAGTCTGGTGGCATACCGCTGAATCTTTTCTAACTTTGGCTTGTGTTTAACTAGGTATGGATTCCAGGCTGGAGCTGCATATTCCAGGATTGGTCTGACATAAATGGTATACAGGGTCCTGAATGATTCCTTACACAAGTTTCTAAAGGCAGTTCTTATGTTGGCCAACCTAGCATATGCTGCTGCTGATATCCTTTTGATGTGGACCTCTGGGGACAGGTTCGGTGTGATATCAACCACCAGATCTTTCTCTCTATTTGACTCTTGCAGGATTTCACCTCCCAGATGGTGCCTTGTGTTCAGCCTTCTGCTCCCTTTGCCTAATTTCATTACTTTACACTTTCCTGAGTTGAACTTTAGCAGCCATTTTCTAGACCATTCCTCCAGTTTGTCCAGGTCATCCTGTAGTCTCAGTCTATCTTCATCTGTCTTGATTTTTCTCATAATTTTTGCATCATCAGCAAACATTGAGAGGAATGAGTCTATACCCTCTGGAAGATCGTTTACATATATTAGAAACAGGATGGGTCCATGTATTGAGCCCTGTACTCACCTAATTGTACTCACCTAATTGTACTCGCCTAATTGTGCTTGCGGGGGTTGAGCTTTGGCTCTTTGGTCCCGCCTCTCAACTGTCAATCAACTGGTGTACAGATTCCTGAGCCTACTGGGCTCTTATCATATCTACATTTGAAACTGTGTATGGAGTCAGCCTCCACCACATCACTTCCTAGTGCATTCCATTTACTAACTACTTTGGCACTGAAAAAGTTCTTTCTAACGTCTCTGTGGCTCATTTGGGTACTCAGCTTCCACCTGTGTCCCCTTGTTCGCGTTCCTCCAGTGTTGAATTGTTCATCCTTGTTTACCCGGTCGATTCCCCTGAGGATTTTGTAGGTTGTGATCATGTCCCCCCTTACTCTTCTGTCTTCCAGTGTCGTAAGGTGCATTTCCCGCAGCCTTTCCTCATAACTCATGCCTCTTAGTTTTGGGACTAGTCTAGTAGCATACCTTTGGACTTTTTCCAGCTTCGTCTTGTGCTTGACAAGGTACGGGCTCCATGCTGGGGCCGCATACTCCAGGATTGGTCTTACATATGTGGTGTACAAGATTCTGAATGATTCCTTACACAGGTTCCTGAACGCCGTTCTGATGTTAGCCAGCCTTGCATATGCCGCAGATGTTATTCTCTTTATGTGGGCTTCAGGAGACAGGTTTGGTGTGATATCAACTCCTAGATCTTTCTCTGTCTGTTTCATTAAGTACTTTATCTCCTATTCTGTATCCTGTGTCTGGCCTCCTGTTTCCACTGCCTAGTTTCATTACTTTGCATTTACTCGGGTTGAATGCAAACGTAGTGGGATTACGTTTGGGATTCCACTGGTGACATCGCGCCACTCTGATGTCTCCCTCCCCCCCCTTCACAGTTACTCGCTGTTTCCTGTTGCTTAAATACTCCTTTATCCACTGAAGCACCTTCCCTTTTACTCCTGCCTGTTGCTCCAACTTTTTTAACAGACTTTTATGGGGTACTGTGTCAAAGGCTTTCTGGCAGTCCAAGAAAATGCATTCTGCCCACCCTTTTCTTTCTTGCCTAATTTTGGTTGCCTGGTCATAGAATTCTATTAAACCTGTAAGGCATGATTTACCATCTCTGAACCCGTGTTGGTGGTGTGTTACAAAGCTATTTCCCTCCAAATTTGTGGCGCATCACAGCCGAGTGGACAATGCTTTGGATTCGTGGTCCTTAGGTTCCAAGTTCGATCCCCAGTGGAGGCGGAGACAAATGGGCAAAATGTTTCTTTCACCCTGATGCTCCTGTTACCTAGCAGTAAATAGGTGCCTGGGAGTTAGTCAGCTGCTACAGGCTGCTTCCTGGGGGTGTTTAACAAAATGGAGGCCTGGTTGAGGACCGGGCCGCGGGGACATTAAATTAAGCTCCGAAATCATCTCGAGATAATCTCAAGAAGATAACCAGATGCTCTACGAGCCTTTTCCTCACGATCTTCTCCATCATCTTGCATGGTGTACAAGTTAGGGAAACTGGCCTGTAGTTCAGTGACTTGCCTGTCACCCTTGTTGTATAATGGGACTACGTTAGCTGTCTTTCAGCTTTCCGGTAGGTCTCCTGTTTCCAGTGACCTGTTATACACCATAGAGAGTGGCACACTTAGTGTTTTGCACCTTAAGTATCCATGGTGAGATACTGTCAGGCCTTTGTCGCCCATTTGGTGCAAACAAACGGGTGCAGGGTTTAACATTTTTGGTCGTTTGTTTATACTTGGGGAAGTTCTATGGCCATTTTTGAGTCTGCAGGTATCAGAAGCAGCCAGCTGTGGTTTGTTTTTTGTCTCACTAACTTTCTGGGTGCTTCCCTTGGTGGTGGCATCAATGAATAACAGTATATAAATGTCACAGCTCCCTGCGCCTCTGTGAGGGGACCAAGTTCTGGGTCCCCTGTAGGCCAGAGAACTCGGTGACGGATTGCAACTAGTAGTTCTACATAAGAGACAGTAGCTTCAAGCAGCCACTGGGGCTTACCCAGAAATTAGTATTTCATTACATTCAACGCTGGTTTTGTGTTCTACTCCACTTTTCTGGGGAGTCCCGTCGGCTCCCCAGAGCTTTACCAGGCTGATATGCTAATGTCAGACTTTGGCATCAGTCATGTGTATGGAGTTCGAGGACCTACCGGGGACCACGGTCAGAACCTGGCCCCCTCAGAGAGGCAAGGGTAGCAATGGCCTATAGAAACCCCCGTATGGTTGGAAGCATTCTATGTCTGCCATCGACCGGGTCAAGCATCCAGAAAGGTAAGGATTCCAAAACAAACCCCTATTGTTAAAATTGCTACCAAAAGCCGAACTAGTGGATAGAACTCCCCAACAGAAAATGAGCAAACTAGTATGACGTCACACGCCACCGCACCGCTGTCTGCGCAGCTCCCCCCTCCCCAGGAGGGGGAAGGGGGAGCCCCAGACCTCTCACGCCGGCTATCCACCCACCAGATCTTCGGCTGATGCTATGGGCACCGGTTGTGTGCTCCGGCTCCAATAGTTGTTTCAGCACTGTACCTAGAGTGTGGTGTCTGTCTTCTAGGTGGTGCATGAGCCGGGTGTGAGTCTCCAGTACTCAGGCTGCATGCGCCTAGGGTTCCCTTCCTTAGGTGCCTGTAAGTACTGCCCTTGGGGCTTGGGGTCACCTTCCACAAGTTCCTTGGGTTCTGCCCCTGCTAGGCCATTTACTGCTTGGTTTTCGGCTGCTCTTTGTGTGCTCGGGTGTTCTGTCTTCCTTGTTCGCCTTAGGGCAAGGGGCAGTTTTGCACTGGTGGGGCGCAGGGCACTGTGCAGCTTGTTTTCACCAATCATGGCGGCCGGCTCTGTTCCGCTTGGGTACACTGACCTCTTGCGGGGTTTTATTTTTATTTTTGTTTCTCTACCTGGTGGGGGGTCTGCCTTCGTTCTTGCCCCCTGTGTCCCTTGTGTTCTGAGTATTATTCTGGTGGCTCCCGCTGCTAGGTCCCCGTGAGTGTACACGTCCCGGGGGTTCAGTTCTTAGAAAGTTGTTTGGTAGCTTTGGGTGCCAGTTAGCAGTACCCTGCCTGGGATTACCTGAGCGCGAGTCCTATTATAGTAAACGCTCGGGACCCTGGGAAACCTCGGAGGGCGCGCGGGTCCGATGGATGTGACCCCAGAGTCCCCCCCTCGCTTCCAACGAGTTTGAGGGTTGCTCTCACCCCATGTCTCAGGGTGACTCTGTTTTGCCTCCATCTGCTGCCTGTGGGGTCGGTGACACCTTCAACCCATAGTCCTGCGGGTTTTGTTGCTCGTAGTGGCTCGGTTACCCAGTTGTGCTGACTAAGCGGGTGCAGACAGCAGGAGCGTTGCAAAGAGCCTTGGTGGTGGCAACGCTCTCGTTTGCTCCCCGGGAGCCCCGGGGCTGCCCTGTTTTGGTTCGTGTTGGGACTCGGGGGTGTTGGTTGCTTTGGTTCCTTCCATGCCCCCTTGTCTTTCCTCTGGTCCCCCCCCTTCCTGCCTACATCCGGTTCCTTACCGTCTGTAGGTTCGGGGCGGGATTCGATGGTTTTGAGACTCGGGTGGTCTCGGGAATTCCCCTTGCGGGGTAGTAACAGGGGCATTTGAGTCTGTTCCTCCAGCTGTGTTGTAAAAGTCTGCCAGTGGGTTCCCTTCCTTAGTATTTTCGCGGCTGCCCCAGTTTTCTGATACAGTCGGGGCTATGGGGGAACGGCCTGTCATGTGGATTCCTGGGGCTGGGGAGAGGCTGACTTGGGGAGCCTAGGCCCCGTAGGACCCTGTGCAGGGGGGGGGGGGGTTCCCTTCTAGGCAGGGCTTGTGGTTACGCGGAGTGGGGTTTTCCTCCCCCCCCCTGCCGTACGAGTTGTTGGGTGTCGGCCCCTCCCCGGGCTCGGTTCCTTGTCCTTTGAGTCGGTTGGTTCCGTCCTGTACGTGGGTGCTCTTCTCTGTTGCTCCCCTCTTTTTTGGGGGACGGGGTGTTTTTGTTATGTTTCCCCGTTCTTGGAGTTCTATGTGACTTTTGGTCTCGGTGCGACTGTGCCTTTGTTTGCCTTTGGGACTGGTGTTTGCTTCTGTGTTCTCGAGGGTTCGGGAAGGTTTTCGCTACTTCCCGTATTGTTGGAACGTCTGTCGGCTCCTAGTCCGGGTCGCCGTATTGGGGTACTTGTAGCCCAGTTGGGCTCCTTGTGGCCTGGTTGGGTTCCCATTGGGCTCCTTGTCTTCGCTTCGTTGGCCGGTTATGTTGTCGCTGCTTCCTCTTTTGGCTCCTGTCCTGTGTGATGTTTTTTTTTCTAATTAGCGGTTCCCTAGGGTTGCGTTCTGTTTGGCTACTTATCTTGTGCAGTAGTCCTGGTTGGTGCCTTCCCGCAGAGCGGGTTGTGCGGTTTGGCCAGTGTGTCCTGCGCATGCGCCGTGGGAGTTTGTTTTGGTCTTGGCGGTGTGTTTCAGTGCTGGTGTTTTGCGCCCTTTTTTCTTGGGTGCTTCGCCTATCGCTCTTCTCCCTTCACTGGTATGTGCCCCGTCGCTCCGGGGGTGTCCTGGAATACAGCTGTGGGAAGGACACCGAGGTTTTCCCTGTGTCGGGTGTGGGCCTCCTCCCTCGCCTCTATCCTGCTCTCCTGCGTGTCTGGCTCTGGCTTCTTCACCTGGCGGTGCGCCCAGGATCTTCTTGGCACTGTTGGGTCGTGTCACGTTCGTGCCTCTGTTCGACAGGTGAGTTTCTGCGGTCTGGCGTCCTTCGGCTGGGCACTGAATGCAGAGTTGTTTATATACCTATCTTTATTTGGGTATATTTATGTACGAATGAGACCGTTGGCACACCGGTGACTGTCCCTTTTTAACCCTTCCAGTTCCATTCGTAGGCATGTCCAACCCATGCTAGAGTCGGGGGACCCATCTCTTTCGTGCTATGAGGTGTGTGGGTTGTGGTGCTGGTTATGTACTCACCTGGTAGGGCTCACCTGGTTGTGCTTGTGAGGTTGAGCTCTGGCTCTTTGGTCATGCCTATATGGAAGAACATGCAGGATAGTACCAGTGGAGTGCAGTGGTGCCATAGGTGCGATCGGGAAACACTGTATAAACATCAGGGGTCTGCGGTTGTTAAATGTCCTACCTGCGGGCATATGCCATATTGCTGGTACATCCGTGGTCGTCTTCGTGAGAACACTAGCCTGTTTTCTAATAGAGGTTCCGGCCCATCCTGGCTGTGGTGGGTATGTGGGCCTGCGGGCCGCTCCAAGCAACAAGCAACGCTCCAATGCTCCAAGAAAGAGTATGCCCGCCTGGTGGACCAACCTCTCACAAGTCAAGTCTAGCCTCGGGCTGGGCTTGGGGAGTATATGAACTCCCAGTACCCCATCAAGCAGGTATCGAGCAGGTATCTCCGTCGTCGGTCGCCTGGTGTGCAGGTTCCTGGGCCTGCTGGATTCTGTCGTGTCTCCGTTGGCCCTGTCTGGGGTCGGCCTGGAGTCTGCCTGCACCGTTCTCTGCCTTTGCAGAGGCGTGTTGCTTCATACATGTTGCATGTGGTGCATGTTGCTGCGGCATGTGTGCACTGGTAACGTGTTTCGCAGTGGCGTGTCCTTGTTCCTGTGTCAGGTTGCGGTGTGGCACTTTGCTGCTGTTTTGTGCCTGGGGGTTGCGTATGGGGGTTTGCTTGTGTTATTTTCGTGGTCTTCTGGTCCCTGGCTTGGCCCTTTCATGTGTGTGGGGTTCTGTCCATGCCTGATTGTCCACCCCTGGTTGTGTTCTGGGGTTTGGGCTTTGGCTCTTTCGTCTTTCCTCTCCCCTGTCGCTTCCCTGGTATCTCCTTTGCTCGATTTTGCCTGCACTTGCTGTTGTGTGGGTGGGGTCGGTTTCCGCCGATTCCTTTTCTTGTGTGTTCCCTTTGTTTCCTCCTCTGCTGCTGGGGTTTTCTTAGTATGTTTCTTGGCTTCTTGGGCATTTCCTTCAGCCTGTGTCACCTCGCTTATGTGTCTTGGTCTGTTTTCATTGCTCGTACCCCTTGGTTCGGATACTGTTTTGGTGGCAACCCTTATGCATCGAAATCCCTTCGGTTTTCCTGGCATGCCCTGCCTGTTTGTTTTTCAGGGTCTTGCGATGTCTCGCGTCGGACCCGTTGTTTCTGATCTCCTGGCGGGCTTGCTCGCATTAGGGAGCTTCTGTTCGGCAGACATTCCATCTCCTTTGTGCTGGCCTGGGCTTTGGTGGTCGCGCCCGAGATCTTCTTGGATGAGCCTTGTCGGTGGTCGCGCCCGAGATCTTCTTGGATGAGCCTTGTCGGTGGTCGCGCCCGAGATCTTCTTGGATGAGCCTTGTCGGTGGTCGCGCCCGAGATCTTCTTGGATGAGCCTTGTCGGGGCCGATTACGTTCTGCCTTGCGTGTCTCGCCTCCGGTTGGTGGTGTCCCACCTGCGTACTTCTTCTTGGCGGCAGTATGGGGTATTTTGGCGGTCCTTCCTTTTCCTCCTGTCCCTTCTTAGGTGGCTGCCGTTGTTAGCGTCGGCTTGTATTTTTTTTTTTTTTTTTTGGTGGGGGTTGGGCCGTCGTCTTGCCACATACTGTCACCTCGTTTCCTGCGGTGCTGGCGGAGTCGCTTCGGCTTGCTTTCGGTCTTGGTGTTGCCTCTGCACCGTTAGTAAGCTGTCTCGTGCGTTGTTTCACCTCCGGCCTGTTTGTGCGCCGCTTGCACTGTCCTGGTCTCTGGTCAGCGTGCTCTGTCTTCTCCTCGGTTGGTGGTGTCCCTTCGGTTCTGGTTTGTTTTTCGACGGCTCTTTTTCCTATTGGCATTTGCCTCTGGGGATCGGGTCGCTGAGCTTCTTGCTCTTCTCCGCAGGGATTTTTCTGCTCCTTCTGTTTTTGGCATTTTGGTTGTTAGGTGGCAGCGGTCTCCATCTTTTCTGGCACGGGATGGGGCTGCTGCATTCCGGAAGGGTTCTTGGTTTGTTGGTGCTTGGTTGGTCGGGCCGGGGGTGTTGTGTTTTGTGTTCAGTGGCGGGCCTCCGCTGTTCATTGCGTGCCGCGGCCTCTATGTCGGGGCGCGCTTTGAGTGATCCGGTTCCGTTCTTCCCTGTTCGCAGGTGATGGTGTCCCGGGTTGTCCGCCGTGTTATTGCGGCTAGCCTGCTTGTGTTCTTTCCCCGTGCCCGTGACGTTCGTGGCTTCGCTGCTCCTGCTGCCATCTGTGCGGCGTGCCCTTGCTGTCATTCGGGCACGGCTCTTTTGTTGTTCGTACAGGGGCCTTGCTGCTCGTTGTCTCGTGTTGTTCCCGGGCCCTTTCAGGGCTGTGTCGCCTTGCATTGGCGTTTGCTGCCGGTTGTCTCGCTTCCGTTGAGGGGTACGTGGTGTCCGCCTCCTGGTTCCGTCCCTTTGACCTTCCTCTGTGGGTAGTTAGCTCCAGGGAGTCGACGGGGCTCCCCCCAGAAAACCAGCGTTGAATGTAATGAAATGCCATTTTCTGGGTGAGACCCAGAGGCTCCCTGGCAACCCTCCCTCCCTCCGGTCAGCGGATTTTCGCGTGTTTTGACATCCAGCTTCAGAACTGATGGGTGGATAGCCGGCATGAGAGGTCTGGGGCTCCCCCTTCCTCCTCCTGGGGAGGGGGGGAGCTGCGCAGACAGCGGCGCGGTGATGTGTGACGTCATACTAGTTTGCTTGTTTTCTGTTGGGGAGTTCTGTCCACTAGTTCAGCTTTTGGTAGCAATTTTAACCAGAATAGGGGTTTGTTTTGGAATGCTTACCTTTCTGGATGCTTGACCCGGTCGATGGCAGACATAGATGGCAGACGATGGCTTCCAACCACACGGGGGTTTCTATAGGCCATTGCTCCCCTTGCCTCTCTGAGGGGACCAGGTTCTGGCCGTGGTCCCCGGTAGGTGCTAGAACTCCATAGGGGCAAGGGGAGCATATCAGCCTGGTAAAGCTCCGGGGAGCCTCTGGGTCTCACCCAGAAAATGGTGTTTCATTATATTCAACGCTGGTTTTTTGACGAGTAGTATATGAAATTGGGTTCAACTGGCCCAAGTCTCAGTATCATAGCATATTTATAGCATATTTACTATAGCATATTTACATTTAGGAAGGCAGAAAAAAATAGTTGTCAAATATTCCAAAATGGTAAAAAATTAACATCAAACACAAGTGTCAACTGAAATCATGTCTATGACTCTAAGCTATCACAATAGCATATAATAAAGTATTTTAATATTTACTTTTATGCCAAAAAAAAAACTCAAATTTTTTTTCATATTTTTTATCAGCCGATTTGCATGAAACTTGTACACCTTACAAAACGTATGCTTATCTGTAAAGATACTGTCTCCACTCGATCATCCGGACAATATGGGAAGGACCCCCAGCCGGATTATCACATTTTTCGGATAATGGTACTTTTTCACCTACGAGTCCAAAAGTGACAATTTCCAACTACTTTTATACCACAAAAAAACATAATTTGAATTGCCTTGCCCCACATAATTATTAAATATTCAACTAGAAAACTCAACTTACCTTGATGGTGTTCGTCTTCTTGATTGATGCCACACATCTTGAAGTTAAGAATTCTTAACAATTTACGTAACCTATGCTAACACAACACTAAAATTAACACTTAAAATTACTGTACAGTTCATTAAACAAAGTTAGTTTTCACTGCCAGCTGCTGAAGCCTCACTGGTTGAAGGCATTTGGGTTGCCTGTGAGGCCTTGCTTGAAGGCGCTTCCATGCACCTCACGTGTTGAAACGCTTGCATGCCCTCACTTGTTGAAGGCGCTTGGCTTGCCTGTGATGCCTCACTTGTTAAAGGCGCTTGCTTGCGCCTCACTTGTTGAAGGCGCTTGGCTTGCCTGTGAAGTCTCACTTGTTGAAGGCATTTGGCTTGCTTGTGACGCCTCGCTTGTTGAAGGCGCTTGCTTGCCTGTGGCGCCTCACTTGTTGAAGGCATTTGGCTGCCTGTGACGCCTCACTGGTTGAACAACACATAACTTGTCTTTAATTGCTAGGACAACCTTCTTCCTCTTAACACCTCCAGAACGATTGATGCTGCTACCAGACATATTCTTGGCCAAAAATGTTCAAAGTTACTATGAAAATAAAAAAGTTATTTAAAAAAATATTTCACTAATGGAGCAGCACTGTGACGCCGCACTGGTTGAGGTGTATAACAGTAACTTGTCTTTAATTGTTAGGACAACTTTCTTCCTCTTAACACCTCCAGAACGATTGATGCTGCTACCAGACATAATCTTGGCCAAAAATGTTCAAAGTTACTATGAAAATAAAAAAGTTATTTAAAAAAATATTTCACTAATGGCGCAGCACTGTGTATAACACGAGGGACGGACGCACATGGGTTGACCAGTGTTGGACAGGTCCACTTGGGGTGGGGCAGCTATAGCACGTTACGTAGGCCGCCAGGAGGAAAATAAACTCACAATATTTTTGAAGGAAACTTCAGCCTGTGCACATTACTTTTAGGAAACTTATTTATTTGTTATTACATAATTACTAGTACTTATTTCAGTTATTTTTGGCTATGATTAAGTGTTCTAAAATTAATGGTAATAACTGTACCCAGGTGGTCCCTTCCGACGCACCCCTCCCACCCTCCCAAAACCACCCACCCACCCCACCCCCTCCTCCACCATGCGTCTAGAGCCACAGACGGGATTAATACGGTATGGCCGAATATTCATCCGGCCAAACCAGCTTTTATCCGGTTCCTGTGGCCATTTTGGCCGGATATTGTGATAACTTTATCCGATCACGATTTTGGCCGTTTAAGGGCGTTTTCCGGATGTTTGAATCCCGGATAATCGCGGGGTTACAGTACAAATTTTGGAGGATATTGGTTGAAGTCAACTTCAACCACAGGTGGTAGAGTGTTAGATCTTATTTATTTTCAAGTAACATAAAATTACATCTCCTCTTCCATTTTTTTTCAATTTACATGAAATTTACACCTTATATTACACCTTACACGAGAGCTGGTTGGCCGAGTGGACAGCACGCTGGACTTGTGATCCTGTGGTCCCGGGTTCGATCCCAGGCGCCGGCGAGAAACAAGGGGCACAGTTTCTTTCACCCTATGCCCCTGTTACCTAGCAGTAAAATAGGTACCTGGGTGTTAGTCAGCTGTCACGGGCTGCTTCCTGGGGGTGGAGGCCTGGTCGAGGACCGGGCCGCGGGACACAAAAAAAAAGCCCCGAAATCATCTCAAGATAGCCACAAGAGGGGCCCCCTCTTTAGAAAATGCACCAATTCAAAATTAAAATGAACCATACCATTTTGTTTTAAATATGCTCAGTGTTTCCCTTCATCTAAACAAAAAATCATAAAAATTGTGAATGGACCATATTAGGTGTGTATACCTTCAAACCCAAATTTCTCTCGCCCTACAGGCTAACTTCACTGAGCAAAATTTTAATTGATCATATGATGAATAACTGCCAAGAGAGCCTGACTAAAGAGATTTTGCCCTCATTATCAATATTTATCAAGATTCAGCTTGTGATAAGAATACTTATTAAAAAAAAAATTAATGTAATGAAACACCATTTTCTGGACGAGCCCCGGAGGCGCTCTGAAACCAGTGGAGACCAGGTCGAGGACCGGGCTGCGGGACACTAAAAGCCCCGAAATCATCTCAAAATAACCTCAAGATATATATAGAGATGATGTCTCTACAAAATTTATAAAACACTTTATTCCTAAGCTCACTTGTTGATTTTATAAATATTTGCAAACATGAAATATTGGCATGTATTTTTGGGGGAACTTTGACTACTTGTATTAGTAAAACTAAACATATTTTGGATAATCCTTTTTATAAAAATCCTTTATTATATCCTAATATGATATGAGTGTCATAGAAATCATGTCATTTGAAACTTGTGGTTGTACAGTAGTTAATTATTGAAAATGTGTAAAGTTTGTTGGAAAAACAGAAAAAACATCCCTCCCTTTCTATTTAGGGTGCAATACTGAAACGTAGAAAAATTACAGCCCTTCTTATATACAACTAGTAAAAAAAGTTTGGCTGACATTAACCACTTAACTGCACCAACCGAATATTTTAGGTCTGCGGGAAACTGCGCCAACCGAGTATTCACGGTCTACAGAAAACTGCGCCAACCGAGAAAACTCTCTGATTTTTCCTTACCCATTCTAAATGTGTGCAAGGTTGGTTATGTACGAAATTGACTCTTGGAACCTCCAGTGAGAGGCAGCCACCTTGGAAAAAATTCCCAGAATGCCCTAGGGCTGCTGGCTGGGTTAGTTCTGAGTGAGCAACCATGGGTGGCGCACGCGCCTCTGGCTCCCAAACACCTATCCAATGCGGTGTTGAAAGATAACGCATTGTCTGTGAAATTTAAACCTTATTGTTTGAAGAACATAAGGGTCATAATATTGGTGAAGCTAAGTGCAATAAAGACCTAACACAAAGGTCGGATGCAAGTAATACAGCACCTATAAGGACGATACAGCAAGCGTATCCAGCTGTAGCTCTGAACGTCACCCTTGCATTCCTATGCAATCTCCAATTTATTTAGATGATACTGTACATAGATGAATTGTTTTCTGCATTCAGTGATGAAGCATCTGATACAAGTAGCATAGATGAACAGTGTTAGCGGCTTCCGTGGTGGTGTTTTCCATAGATGTTTTCAAGAATAGCTGAATCTCTTCCTGACTGACACATTCTTTGAGGCTGGGTGAATCTCTTTCTGACTGATGGACACTCTTTGAGCCAAACTGAATCTCTTCCTGTGTGGGACCATACAAAGCGATCTTTTCAAGACTACCTTACAAATTGATCTTTTCCTGTTATCTTTTCAATACTACCTTACGCTTTACAAGCTTGGCTACATGCAACCTACAAGTACTAAATCCAAGGGTGTACGTGAGTGCGTTACTTGCAAGCACACAGAATGAAGAAAAAGGAAGTGAAAATTTATCTGTACCTGGTGCAACGAGAGCGAAGTCGCGCTGTGCCCAGTGGACTACTTCGTTGATTATTACTCACGTCTGAAGTACTGAGTGTGTAATACAGTGTGTTACTGTGTAAATAGTGTGTGAAACTATATATATTATAATTTTAGTTAATTTTTAACACTTAATATTGCAACAATAAACATTTATTGTGGACACATTACTGACACATGTATCACAGTACCATGGAACATTATGAACATTCTACTGTATACATATTGTAGAGGACACAAATATGCATCATATACGATAAAAAACAAATAAAACCGCATTGGAAGTACATAGAACAAATAATTGAAAATATATATGTGGCAACATCCAGTGCTTGAATGGCCCGCTTGACTGTGTCTGGGCGATTCCTGCACGGGCGACCAGGCCCTGATGGCGTCACAGCACACCTTGTCCATGTCCCCACAGCCAAAGTAAGTGGAATTTGATATTTATTTTTACATAGACATGTTCAGGGAAGGGAATTTATCATTTTACGAAGAAAAAATAATTTTTTGGGAACACTTTATTTCGTGTGCATAGGGGAATTTCACAATAAACTTGGCGCAGTACGGTGGTTAAACAACATTTTCAAACCGTGTAATATGCCCCCTTAACACTTTAAGGGGATCGGTACTCGTGAAAAAAAAAAGCGCATTGTGCGCGCTGCATTTTGGGCTCTTGAGCGTAAACACCAAAAAGTGCATAATCTTTTCACTCTCCTGACACCAATTCTTGAGCTACGTATTTCATTTTAGTATCAATGTGTTGGCAATAAAATTCTCTACAAGATCATATATATAAAATGTCACCAAAGCATTGGCTATCCCACCGCGAAATAAATAAAAACGTAGATCACTCGCCGTGATGCCAAACAGCAACAAAATGTTCATACTCTTTTGTTTGTTGTCAGCTCCACAATAGTCCTACAGCGTTAAATTTTATATCACTGAACTCGCAATAAAATTCCCTACACAGACATATGCATATAAATGTAGAATCATGATCGCGGCCCACACCAAGAGTGTGTGAAGTGGGCGATTACCCTCGTTGTGTCAACAATTCAATAGTCTCCACTAAATTACAATACAATGCCGTTCTCCCAAATAGGCCATGTGCCTATTAGAGAAAACAAATTTAATGGCAAACATTTTCATACTAACCCCAAGTCGATCGAATAAGAATTGGATTTTATGTTTTTTTTTACATCGCGCAGCTATTTACGACTCGGCTACGGAACCGATAGAAAAAAACACGTCGTAAATTTACGACCCGGTTACGTCAAAGTATTAAAAAACTTTTTAGGGTATATATTGGTCTTCCTTTGTTTATAGCATTCTGTTCTTCTCACATGGAAGTCTGGGCATTAAGTCATAGCATTTCCTAAATTTACTTGAGAGTTGATGTAATTCTTTTCAAAACGTCTTATGTAACAGATATCAGGTAACCAGGAACCACTTTCTTCATTTAGCCTTTCTAGTCAAAATGTTTGTTGTAGTATACTAATGCTTTGTTAAAACATTAATTACATTTTTGTATAATCAGAACCTAAAGAAGCAAGCAGAACGTCGAGAACAGTTCACAGGTGGAGTGGTGAGTGGAGAGCTGCC
>NC_091211.1:32003712-32006212 GCF_040958095.1 Procambarus clarkii | reverse complement strand
TGCCAGGTCCCCCCAGCTCCCACTCACCCCAGATCCCAAAGGTCCCCCCCCAGAAAAGAAGCAGAAGAGAGTCAGTTTCAGGGTGATGTACTCGAACATAGATGGGATCACAAGCAAGACAAGTGAACTAAGGGAAAGAGCACAAGAAGTTAACCCAGATGTAATCGGACTCACTGAAACAAAACTCTCTGGAATCATAACGAATGCCGTGTTTCCCCAGGAGTATACAGTAATAAGGAAAGAGAGGGAAGGTAGAGGAGGAGGTGGAGTGGCCCTACTCATGAGAAGGGAATGGAGTTTTAAGGAGATGGCCATCCCGGGCTGTGAGGAGTTCAGAGACTACATAGCAGGCACCATAACAATGGGAGGACCAAGAATAGTAGTAGCAGTAATATACAACCCTCCACCAAATGACAGGAGACCCAGTCAAGAGTATGAAAACAACAACAAGGCAGTTAACACTATAATTGAGAGGGCAGCCTCTGCTGCCTGTAGAAATAGATCCCACCTGCTCATCATGGGCGACTTCAATCACGGAAAGATTGACTGGGAGAACAAGGAACCGCATGGAGGCGAGGATACGTGGAGAGCCAAACTATTGGAGGTGGTGACAAGCAACTTTTTAACGCAGCATGTCGGAGAACCCACAAGGATGAGAGGCAATGATGAACCAGCGAGACTCGACCTAGTCTTCACTCTGAACGACTCCGACATAAGAGAAATCGGTTTTGAGGACCCAGTAGGAATGAGCGACCACAGTGTACTGGTGTTTGAGTACTTGATTGAAGAAGGGTTATTGAACTCGAGGAGGGATACCGAAACCAAAAGGTTAGCATACCGAAAGGGAAACTATGAGGGGATAAGAAAATTCCTAACAGATATAGCATGGGAAACAGAGCTCAGGGGAAAGACGGCCCAAGATATGATGGATTACATCACGCAGAAGTGCAAGGACGCAGCAAACAAGTTTGTCCCAGTCCAAAAGGAAAACAGAGAAATGAAGATGAGAAACCCATGGTTTAATCAAAGATGTAGGCTAGCTAAGCAGCAAAGTAAAAGGGCATGGAGAAACTATAGGAATAACAGGACACTGGAGAGCAGAGAAAGATACCAGAATGCCAGGAATGAATATGTCAGGATGAGAAGAGAGGCAGAAAGACAATACGAAAATGACATCGCAAGCAAGGCAAAGACTCAGCCTAAATTGTTGCATAGCCACATTAGGAGAAAAACAACAGTAAAGGAACAGGTTATGAGATTAAGGATAGGGGCGGAAGGATTCACTACAAATGACAAGGAAGTGTGTGAGGAATTGAATAAGAAATTCCAGGAGGTCTTCACCTTAGAACAAGGAGAAATTCCAGAGGTAAGTGAGGGAATAGCTAACCAGGAACCACTGGAAGAGTTTGAGATTACCAGTGGGGAAGTAAGGAAGTGTTTACTAGAGTTGGACGTGACGAAGGCTATAGGCCCAGATGGAATCTCCCCTTGGGTTCTAAAGGAAGGAGCAAGAGAACTGAGCCTACCACTCTCCATAGTGTATAACAAATCACTGGCAACAGGGGAACTGCCAGATACTTGGAAAGCAGCTAACGTAGTCCCGATATACAAGAAAGGGGATAGACAGGAGGCACTGAACTACAGGCCAGTGTCCCTAACCTGCATACCATGCAAGCTGATGGAGAAGATTGTGCGAAAAAAACTAGTGGAGCATCTGGAGCGAAGGAACTTTGTAACACAGCATCAACATGGGTTCAGGGATGGCAGGTCCTGCCTCACAGGGTTACTTGAATTCTACGACCAGGCAACAAAAATAAGGCAAGAAAGAGAAGGGTGGGCAGACTGCATATTTTTGGATTTTTTTTTTTTTTTTTTTTTTTTTGAGATATATACAAGAGTTGTTACATTCTTGTACAGCCACTAGTACGCGTAGCGTTTCGGGCAAGTCCTTAATCCTATGGTCCCTGGAATACGATCCCCTGCCGCGAAGAATCGTTTTTTCATCCAAGTACACATTTTACTGTTGCGTTAAACAGAGGCTACAGTTAAGGAATTGCGCCCAGTAAATCCTCCCCGGCCAGGATACGAACCCATGACATAGCGCTCGCGGAACGCCAGGCGAGTGTCTTACCACTACACCACGGAGACTGCCGGAGATTGTCAGAAAGCCTTTGATACAGTGCCACACAAGAGGCTAGTGCGAAAGTTGGAGATGCAGGCTGGAGTGAGAGGGAAGGTACTCCGGTGGATAGAGGAATACCTAAGCAACAGGAGACAACGAGTCTGTGTGAGGGGTGAGGTCTCAGATTGGCGAGACGTCACAAGTGGAGTCCCGCAGGGGTCAGTCCTTGGACCTATACTGTTTCTGGTATATGTAAATGATCTCCCAGAGGGTATAGATTCGTTCCTCTCAATGTTTGCCGACGATGCAAAAATTATGAGGAGGATTGAAACAGAGGATGATAGTAGGAGGCTACAAGATGACCTGGATAGACTGAGT
>NC_091211.1:31908712-32001212 GCF_040958095.1 Procambarus clarkii | reverse complement strand
ATGGTGTAGGTGGGGGTGGGGTGGGTGGGTGGTGTTGGGAGGGTGGGAGGGGTGCGTCAGGAGGGACTACCTGGGTACAGGAATTACCATTAATTTTAGAACAATTAATCATAGCCAAAAACAAATAAAATAACTACTAGTAATTATGTAATAACAAATAAATAAGTTTCCTAAAAGCATTGTGCACAGGCTGAAGTTTCCTTCAAAAATATTGTGAATTTTTTTCCTCCTGGCGGCCTACGTAACGCTATGGCTGCCCCAAGTGGACCTGTCCAACACTGGTCAACCCATGTGCGTCCGTCCCTCGTGTTATACACAGTGCTGCGCCATTAGTGAAATATTTTTTTAAATAACTTTCTTAATTTTCATAGTAATTTTGAACATTTTTGGCCAAGAATATGTCTGGTTGCAGCATCAATCGTTCTGGAAGTGTTAAGAGGAAGAAGATTGTCCTAGCAATTAAAGACAAGTTACGTGTTGTTCAAACAGTGAGGCGTCACAGGCAGCCAAGCGCCTTCAACAAGTGAGGCGCCACAGGCAAGCCAAGCTCCTTCAACAAGTGAGGCATTATAGGCAAACCAAGCGCTTTCAACAAGTGAGGCGCAAGCAACCGCCTTTAACAAGTGAGGCGTCACAGGCAAGCCAAGCACCATCAACAAGTGAGGGCATGCAAGCGCTTCAACAAGTGAGGTGCAAGCAAGCACCTTCAACAAGTGAGGCCTCACAGGCAACCCAAATGCCCTCAACCAGTGAGGCTTCAGCAGCTGGGAGTCAAAACTAACTTAGCTTAATGAACTGTACAGTAATTTTAAGTGTTAATTTTAGTGTTGTGTTAGTATAGGTTACGTAAATTGTTAAGAATTTTTAACTTCAAGATGTGTGGCATCAATCAAGAAGACGAACACCAACAAGGTAAGTTGAGGTTTCTAGTTGAATATTTAATAATTGTATGTGGCAAGGCAATTCAAATTATGTTGTTTGTAGTATAAAAATAGTTGGAAATGGTCACTTTTGGACTCGTAGGTGAAAAAGTACCATTATCCGAAAAATGTGATAATCCGGCTGGGGGTCCTTCCCATATAGTCCGGATGATCGAGTGGAGACAGTATAGTATTTGTTCACCGTGAAGCCTTGACAATATTGATTGCAAGCTTGCGTCACCAGTGGGCACCACTTTGTTCAGTTAGTGTCATTAGTCAGTCAGTGACGACGAGATAAGGATACCGTGGATCCATCAGGCTGTTGATTAGCTGTTCTTTAATGCGCCATTGGAGTGACAGTAAAGTAACGTAAACTCTTTGTTGTAGAACTGTAGTTCTAATTTTTGTGAATATTGTTATATTTTAGAAAACGGTCGTTTACGTCAAACCTTCCAGTATTACTGCCCCACATTTCATGTTCTGCAATGCTTTGCCTGCTTATGTTCATATCAAGTCTGTATCTAAAGCTCGAGTCCATTGCACAGCACCACACTTCTATAAATAATGAAGTGAGAATTTGTCGGCTACCCTTTATTAGCTCTGCTAGGAGGAGCCAGCGACCTAAGTGACAGGTGACATCCGTGTGGTTTCGCCTGGCGGTTTGCTCCCGCTGTCCTGTGATCTTAGGCTTTAAGAATAAATATCTGCCACTGGCAGTTCTTGCTGTTTAAGGTCTGCCTCTCTTGCGAGGTAGTTACGATTAACGTAACATCAATAGGAATTAATTCTTTTGATAATTGTCAAAGAAAAAAAATCTCTCATCTAATCGTGATCCCCCGGTGATGTTAAATGACTTCAATTCTCATGGAATCTTTCACAGTACACAACGCATTCCACCAAGGACACAACTTTTCTACAGTTTACACGGTACTACAGTACACGGTTTCTACAGTACAACACGGTACTACACGGTACATCACAGTACATCCTTGCCACTCACGGCAAAACTTGTAAATGACTTCCCAGTAAATTATCATCCTTCACAACTTTACCACAACACAACAGTAAGTGCTGGCCAATATAATTAAATTATTATTAATAACCAAGGGAAACCTCCCTGTTACCACTTTCACTGCTGGAAAGCGAATGAATTACAGTAGAATTACATACACGGCACATTTAGAGAAATGGAATCAATTTAAAGATCACTTTACTCCACCACTGAATGTGTGTCTTATGTGTCCTCACACACGTCAACCTCAGTTGGCTCACACCTCAACTGATGATGTCAAACAGAGGTAACTCACACGTCTCCAATTCCCTTTCACCTCACCAGGTGGTCGACAGGGACAGAGGACAGACGGAACACTGGGTATGAAACCAGCTTCAGAGTTTAATTACCCAAAAACTGAAACCGTGTACTTACATCAATCTTGCGGGCCCGCCATATACACACACACACACACACACACACGTCAACCTCACCCAATGCTTCCGCCACTGTGACGGTCTCGATGTTCTTCAAAGGTGCCGCCTCTGGATACCGAGTAGCATGATCTACCATGGTCAGGATATATCTGCTGCCGTCTTGATGCCCTCAGCTCAATCGCCCCAATTATATCTACACTGACCATCTTGAATGGTTGTTCGATGATGGGGAAAGGCTGCAGCTTCCCTGGCTGCACCTTGCCTCTGTCAGCGGTGCATTGACAGGAGTCGCACGACCAAGTATACCACTGTATGTCCCCAGTCATCCCTGGCCAATGGAACGAGGACTGAATTCGTTCACTGGTCTTAGCATATCCCATGTGACCCCCGTTGCTCCCTCATGACTGAGAGTAAATACAGCTAGGCGGTGCTCTTTGGGGACAAGTAATTGTTCCCAAGTGTCCTGGGGTGTTTCCACCCTGCGCACTAGCTTACCCTTAACTTCCAACTACTTATACTTGTGCTCTTTCAAGGTGAAGACCTTGCCCTCTGTGGCATGCTCTCTCATCTTTGAGTGTGGGGTCTTTCCTTTGGGCTTCCTGGAACTCTTTAGCGCTTACTCCTTTCAAAGAATGTAGTATCAGCAGCTTGACCACTTTGGTGGGTTGCGCACTCATTGCGCATGTGGTCACCATGGCTATTAAAGCCTTGTTTTCCCTTGAAGCAGCAGTGACACCTACAGTCACCAGGGGTCTTCCCCCTCTCCTCTTATCTTCTTGGGTGGCGGTGACCCTTTCCCACCCCAGGGGTTGGCGGGACCTGGCTGGATCAGCTGATTGAGCCCACACCCACCTCCTTGGGTCTCTTCCTGTTTTCTGTTGGCGGAAAGGAGCAGGCTTCCTCTGTTTTCCTTATGCCTTCTGCCTCTGTTCCTTAGCCTTGGAGGCGGCCATGACTTGGCTATCAGCTGGCTGGCGCGTGATGTCACCTCCAGCTGGAGTGGGTCCCATTTTCTCTGAGTCACTTCCACAGGACCAACTCTTACTATATGACACTCCAGGGGCGTTTCCCAACAGCAACCCGTATACTGCGTATTTGCATTGCACCGCTCATATTTTACCTTTTACATAGGGTGTGTCAACAATCAAGGATACCTCGATCATGTCTCTCTGGGTACCGTCAGGGGTATCTTACACAAATGGTCCTGCCTGTCTCGTTCCCAGGCTTGACTAGGCTCTCTCGGACCATATGAGTGGTAGCTCCTCTGTCTCGAAAGACCTTGGTTCATTTACCATTAACTAAACCTCTTGCTGTCTCCAGGGTGTGCTCCAGAGGATCACCTCTCTCGTGGGCACACACACCAGCAATCTGTGCTTGTGTTACCCCCATTTCCTGCACGCTTGCCCTTCTTACACTGAGCTGCCTTGTGACCTGGCAGGTTGCAAGTATAACAGAGGGGTTCACAACCCTTGGGTGGCTTATGGCTTCCTCTAGACTTATTCTCCTTAGACCTAGCCCCGCTCCCTGAGGCTTGGTAAAACATCAGTTCTCTGATGAATCTCCCAGTCTAGGTCTGTGTGCCTCAGCCCACCTGTCAGCACATCCTGCCATAGCCTCATTAGAGAATATCTCATTTTTGTTGAATTTTGCAGTGATGTCTACCTCATCACCAGGAGTCTTTCATTGTGACAACTGCACCTTTACCCCCCCCCCCCCCTTCCGGAATCCTTAATGGAGAACACACAGTCATCACCACACTTGTGAACACACATGATTCCTTTGAACATGGCTTCTTTCCAAGATTTGTTTTGCCTCTGCTGTTTGGCTAAAATATATTGATCTTTATTGTGATGAACATGCACACCTTGATTTTCACATCCATAAGTACCTAATTGACTCTGTAGATGCTTACGTTACTTTTTACTCTACCCGTACTGGCACACGTGTAGTTACGGCCCCTTCTCAGGAGTTAAACACCAATATTGGCACAGTCATTCTACTGAACGATGTTATGACGTGAGGTATGAGATAAAAACCTCAAAAACTAATAAGGATACTGAAATATCTTGGTTGACGGGTGGTGCATGCACCAAGAAAACTCTTTTAGGTATAGGGAATGATTCAAAACTCTCTTACAGGTACATGGGGCTCACATCTTTGGTTTAGTTAGGTTAACTTTGGTTTGGTTAGGTTAGCTTTGGTTATGTTAGGTTTGATTAGGTTTAGTTGGGTTTGGTTTGGTTAGGTAAATATACACCAGAACTGTGTATTCAGCCCGTCGTCCTAAGGTTTCCCAATGTCAAGAAAACGGTCAATTTAAAGTGTCCTCTCCTAACCTACCAGAGGAGCCAAAACAGAAAACAGGACAGTATGTCACTTTTGCGAGCTACTTCTATGGCCACTTCGGTGGCTGTCTGCAAAACTATATAGGCCTCTCGTGAGTGGAGGTGTCGCCAGAGGCTGGATCACAAAAGAATACAGTGGTACCTCCCTGTTTACAAACTTTTTGAGTTACAAGCCTGATTTGTTCGGAAAATTTGAATCAGAATACGAACTTTGCATCGGGATACGAGTTTGTTGATATGCGTACGGCTGACCTAGAGCATGGTGGCATGGCGATCGCACCTTAGTTTACCACTGCCTCGCGCCCAGTGACTATCCCGCTTGAATTCTTCACAAGAATTTACAGTTTTTTGTCGGATTTTGGGCCATTTGAGCATAAAAGTTGTATATCTCGCCATGGGTCCCAAGAAAGCCAGTGGTAAGATTCAAGGCAAGAAATCACATGTGAGAATGACAATAGAGGAAAAACAAGAAATCATTTGTAAGCATGAAAATGGTACTCGTGTTGTTGAACTAGCTAGGCAGTACAACAAATCTTCAGGGGGAGGAAGAGGAGGCAGTAGAGAATGTCCCTTCCTCATTAATTAAGAAAATGTGTGCAGTACGGGAAGGACTGCAAAGTTTTGCTGAAAGAATTACCCAGATAAAGCTTTAGCAGGCTGTTGCATTGATCTTTTTAAGGACAATGTGATGCCTCACTACTGTACAGACAAGTGTTGCAAAGAAAGAAAAACAATCTTCATTGGAATGTTTCCTTATGAGAAAAGTAAGAAAATCGAGCAGTGAGCCACAACCAGGACCTAGTGGTATGTAGGCAAAACGTGCCAGAGTGCGCACTCCAGAGAAATCTTCACTGCCTGATGTTATAATGGAAGGGAACTCCCCTTCCAAACAGTAACACCTCTCCTCCTCCCCCCTCCTCACCGTCTTCTATACGCCAACAGGAGTCATCAGCAAGCAAAAGTTGAACATACTTTTGTAGTGTAGATTTGGGTGAATTAGGTATAAAATTTACTTTGAAGTGAAGTTTTTGGTAAATCAGGAATTGATTAATTAATTCCCCATTATTTCTTATGGGGAAATTCGCTTCGGTTTACAAATTTTTGGGTTACGAACTGTCTCCAGGAACGGATTAAATTCTTAAACCGAGGGAGTAGGGAGCCGGTCGGCCGAGAGGACAGCACGCTGGACTTGTGATCCTGTGGTCCTGGGTTCGATCCCAGGCGCCGGCGAGAAACAATGGGCAGAGTTTCTTTCACAGTAAAATAGGTACCTGGGTGTTAGTCAGCTGTCACGGGCTGCTTCCTGGGGGTGGAGGCGTGGTCGAGGAACGGGCCGCGGGGACACTAAAAAGCCCCGAAATCATCTCAAGATAACCCCTGTATATGGAATAAATGAATGATTGAGGTCCGATGGCAAGGTCGGGGAGTGTAACATAAATTAAATTAATTAAATTAAATTAAAAATTAATTTTTTTATTCGGGAAAAGTACATACATAGTTGATTTACAAACATAATGTTGGATTCATAGAGCTAGTACACACAATACCTAAAGCCACTAATACCCATAGTATTTCGAGCGTGTCTATAGGAAAAATAGCCTAGATTTCATAATCTTTTGCTCAACATGTTTCAATAAGCATATTTACAATACTGTTAGATAACCCTTTGATAAAGCAATAAAGAATAATCTTGTATAACATTCATATACTGTAAATGACAATAACCTTGTCATTTACAAAAACTCTAAAGTGTTTACTAAACACCTTTGTTCCTTTACTAAAAACAAACAACTCTTAACTTCGCCTGCAGAGTATTCTCGGTCGGCGGGAAACTGCGCCAACCGAGAAAACTCTCTTTGATTTTTTCCTTACCATTCTAGATGTGTGCGAGGTTGGTTGTGTACGAAATGAACTCTTAGGACCTCCAGTGAGAGGCAGCCATCTTGGAAAAAATTCCTAGAATGCCCTAGGGCTGGTGGCTGGGTTAGTTCTGAATGAGCAACCATAGGTGGCACACGCTCCTCTGGCTCCCAAACAACTGTCTGAAGCGGTGTTGAAAGATAACTCTCTGTTGGTGAAATTCAAACCTTATTGTTTGAAGATCATAAGGGTCATAATATTGGTGAAGCTAGGCGCAATAAGGACCTAACATAAAGGTCAGATGCAAGTTATACAGCAAATATGAGGACGATACAGTGAGCGTATCCAGTTGTAGCTCTGAGCATCACCCTTGCAATCCTATGCTATATCCAATTTATTTAGATGATACATAGATGAATTCGCTTTCTGGGTTCAGTGATGATGCATCTGATACAAGTAGCATTGATAAACAGTGCTAGCAGCTTCCAAATATCCATGGTGTTTCCCCATAGATATTTTCAAGAATTCCTGAATTTCTTCCTGATTGACGGGCACTCTTTGAGGCTAGCTGAATCTCTTTCTGTGTGGGACCATACAAAGATCTTTTCAAGACTACCTTACAAATTGATCTTTTACAATAATCTGTTCAATACTACCTTATGCTTTACAAGCTTGGCTACATGCAACCTACAAATAATAAAGCAAAGGGTGTTCGTGAGTGCGTTATTTGCAAGCACACAGAATGAAGAAACAGGAAGCGAAAATTTATCTGTACCTGGTGCAACGAGAGCGAAGTCGCGCTGTGCAATATGGACTACTACGTTGATTATTACTCACTTCTGAAGTACTGAGTGTGTAATACAGTGTGTTACTATGTAAATAGTGTGTGAAACTGTACATAATGTAATTTTAGTGAATTTTCAACAAGTAATATTGCGACAATAAACATTTATTGTGGACACATTACCGACATGTATCATAGTACCATGGAAGATTATGAACGTTCTACTGTATATATATTGTAAAGGACACAAATATGCATCATATATGATAAAAAACAAATAAAACTGCATTGGAAATACATAGAACAAATAATTGAAAATATATTTGTGGCAACACCCGGTGATTGAATGGCCCAGGTGACTGTGTCTGGGCGATTCCTGCACGGGCGACCAGGCCCTGATGACGTCACAGCACGCCTTGTCCATGTCCCCACAGCCAAAGTAAGTGGAATTTGGTATTTATTTTTACATAGACATGTTCAGGGAAGGGAATTTATCATTTTACGAAAAAAAAAAAAAAATTGGGATCACTTTATTTCATGCGCACAGGGGGAATTTCACAATAAACTCGCCGCAGCACGGTGGTTAATTGTTACCTTCCGAGTAAGTTTTAACACTTTCGCGCGCCCTGGGATGGTAAAAAAAAAAAAAAACGGTATGTGCGCGCGGCGTTTTTGCCGCGTAAGCGTAAAAACAAAAATGTGTATACTCTTTTACTCTCCTGACCTTAGTTCTCGAGCTACGTATTTCATTTTGGTACCAACGTGTAAAAAAAG
Source organism: Procambarus clarkii (assembly GCF_040958095.1). NCBI lineage: Eukaryota > Metazoa > Arthropoda > Malacostraca > Decapoda > Cambaridae > Procambarus > Procambarus clarkii. Next base: position 31,993,101 of record NC_091211.1, on the reverse strand, counting down.
TCACGAAACGTATAGGGATACCAGCACCAAATAAATACTGTCTCCACTCGATCATCCGGACTATATGGGAAGGACCCCCAGCCGGATTATCACATTTTTCGGATAATGGTACTTTTTCACCTACGAGTCCAAAAGTGACCATTTCCAACTATTTTTATACTACAAACAACATAATTTGAATTGCCTTGCCACATACAATTATTAAATATTCAACTAGAAACCTCAACTTACCTTGTTGGTGTTCGTCTTCTTGATTGATGCCACACATCTTGAAGTTAAAAATTCTTAACAATTTACGTAACCTATACTAACACAACACTAAAATTAACACTTAAAATTACTGTACAGTTCATTAAGCTAAGTTAGTTTTGACTGCCAGCTGCTGAAGCCTCACTGGTTGAGGGCATTTGGGTTACCTGTGAGGCCTCACTTGTTGAAGGTGCTTGCTTGCACCTCACTTGATGAAGCGCTTGCATGCCCTCACTTGTTGAAGGCGCTTGGCTTGCCTGTGACGCCTCACTTGTTAAAGGCGCTTGCTTGCGCCTCACTTGTTGAAAGCGCTTGGCTTGCCTGTGGCGCGTCACTTGTTGAAAGTGCTTGGTTTGCCTATAATGCCTCACTTGTTGAAGGAGCTTGGCTTGCCTGTGGCGCCTCACTTGTTGAAGGCGCTTGGCTGCCTGTGACGCCTCACTGTTTGAACAACACGTAACTTGTCTTTAATTGCTAGGACAATCTTCTTCCTCTTAACACTTCCAGAACGATTGATGCTGCTACCAGACATATTCTTGGCCAAAAATGTTCAAAATTACTATGAAAATTAAGAAAGTTATTTAAAAAAATATTTCACTAATGGCGCAGCACTGTGTATAACACGAGGGACGGACGCACATGGGTTGACCAGTGTTGGACAGGTCCACTTGGGGCAGCCATAGCGTTACGTAGGCCGCCAGGAGGAAAAAAATTCACAATATTTTTGAAGGAAACTTCAGCCTGTGCACAATGCTTTTAGGAAACTTATTTGTTATTACATAATTACTAGTAGTTATTTTATTTGTTTTTGGCTATGATTAATTGTTCTAAAATTAATGGTAATTCCTGTACCCAGGTAGTCCCTCCTGACGCACCAATCCCACCCTCCCAACACCACCCACCCACCCCACCCCCACCTACACCATGCGCCTCGAGTCTCGGGCAGACGGGATTAATACCGTATGGCCCGCCTCATGTTTTCATATACGGACAATGGCACGATTATCCAGGGGACTGACCGGATAGTGTAATTTCTGCAGAAAACCTGCTTTAATCCGGTCCCTGTGGCTATTTTGGCCGGATATTGTGATAACTTTATCCGTTCACGATTTTGGCCGTATAAGGGCGTTTTTCGGATGTTCGAATCCCAGATAATCGCGGGGTTACAGTAACTACGAAGATGACTCGCCGTGAGCGCCCAACAGCAACAAAATGTTTTTACTCTTGGGATTGTTATCACCTCCACACTTGTCCTACAGCGTTAATTTTGGTATCAATGGACTCGCAATGAAATTCCCAACACGGTGATATGAATATAAACGTAGAATAATGATTACGGCCCACCCGCAAGAGTGTGGGAAGTGGTGAAATTGTTACCCGGTATCGGTGACGGGACGACACATGTGCGATACGGCGCTTTGAAAGTTTATACTTATTTCACTGTCCTGACATTATTATTCTATGTACGTCATTCATTTTTGTGTCAATGTGTTCGCAATAGAATGTTCTATGAGCCCGTAGGTAAAAAAGATCAACAAAGCATAAGATAGAATAGCGCCAAATATAAAACAACGCTGGAACATATCAGTGAGCGTCAAACACACACGAAATGTTTTTACTTTTGTTATGATTGTCAAGTTTATACTTGTTGTACACAGTTATTTTTGGTTGTACATTGATCGGAATAAAATTCCCTAAACAGACATATGCATATAATACATGATATGGGGGAAGCATTACCAGTATAAACGGCTAAAGTCACCCACCTGCAACCCGTTTGGGACACTCATGCAGACACACGCTACACCCAAAAAAAAATCTATGAAGGTTCGAGTCTACTTATGGCAGTTTATGTGATACAGTGTTCATTCTGGTATCAAAATACAAAATACATTACCAGTATAAACGGCTAAAGTCACCCATCTGCAACCTGTTTGGGACACTCCTGCAGACACACGCTACACCCAAAAAAAAATCTATGAAGGTTCGAGTCTACTTATGGCAGTTTATGTGATAGTGTTCATTCTGGTATCAAAATACTCGTTTCAGTTTGTAGTTCATGCGATTTTCAGAATCAACTGAATCGCTGGAGGTTCAACATTTGAGTCAGAGTCATCTGACAAAACCGTCTCGTCAAATGGCAGTGTGCCAGACATCTCGGGTTCTGATTCGGTTGCTGCTTCAGCTTGAGGTGTTGAAGTGAACAAGGGCCGCCTCACACCAGATGGTCCAGGAGTTTGCATGGCGTCAGCATTGGCAGGACCTGTGTCATAATTTATGTCTGGAGCGTGCCGCAAGTGTTGAGATACTGTTGCTGTTTGAGGCCAATCTTCCGGGTCCCAGCACAATAGGGCCCAATTTGCCACCTCGTGGAACTGTAGCAATGTTAGCTTTTTTTATCAGTTGTGTTGTATTTGTACAAAACAAAGGCATTATGCAAAGCCATTTGCAGGAAATAAAACGTTATCTTTTAGGTCCACTTGTGAGTTTTCCGGGTAAAATGGTAATACCATTTGATCGAAGTGGTCCACACCTTTCATGAACTTATTGTACCATGCAGCCTAGTGGTGAGAAAGTGAGCCTCATGGCGCGCAGTTTGAAACAAACCCAAAGTAAATCGGATTAAAATTGAATTTTATACAAATATTTTAAAAGAGGACATAAATTTATGTCCACCTCGCGGAAGTGGTGAGGCGAAACAGGACTCCGGGCGGAGTCCTCATCAGCAGAAAGTGTTAGTGTACAGTATTATTATTATATTATTATTATTATGAACAAATCCACAAGGGCTATGACGAGGATTCGAACCTGCGTCCGTGAGCATCCCAGACACTGCCTTAATCGACTGAGCTACGACAGGGTTAAAAGGGTTGAAACCGAAGTTCTACTGAACTTATTGGATCCCGTAGCCTCTCCGAGGCACAAACCAGGCTTTTACACAACCCCTTTCCCCCCTGCACCCGAGCTATGTCAAAAGGCCGTTCTCCCTCTTCGCCCTATTGACTAACGGCCTATTGACATAGCTCGGGTGTATGGACCCGAGCTATGGACATCATGTGAGGTTAACATGTCAATTCTGGGGTGGGCAGGCGCATTATCAAGCAACAGCAAAGCCCGAACTTTGCTTGGCCTTACTTAGAGTTTCTTAACTTGATAGTCACGAACTTCCCTACAGAACTCATCTTGAAAACAGGAAAGAAAGATCTCCTGTGTAAACCATGCATTCTTTGAGTTATAATATTTCACAGGCAGTCTGTCCATGCAATGTTGCAAGGCTCTTGGTTTCTTTGATTTGCCAACAGTTGCACACGTGATTCTGTCTGTGCCGTCGGCATTCGCACACATCGTGGCCGATAGCCTGTCCTTGCTAACCTTACGGCCTGGCACACAACCCTCACTTCTCATAGCTAGAGTTTTTTCTGGTAAACTCCACCAATACAGCCCAGTTTCATCAGCATTATAAATTTGATAAGAATATAAATTATTTATGTTCAAATGGTTCTACACTGCCTTGTATCTGCACTCAATTTTTCACCGACAAATTTCCTCTTCACAATATTGTGCCTCCCTTTGAACCTTGCAACCCATCCTTCACTAGCTTGGAAATCCTTTATTACAAGGCATTCTGCAAACCTGCTTGCAGCATTTTGTATTTCTGGGCTGTGAATTGTCATGCCAGCTGTACAGTGCTGAGCAAACCACTTAAACACAGCCTCATCCAACCGTAGATGCATCAAAGTTTTGAAAGTTTTTCTACCACACCCTCTGCTAGTGTTTGCACCTTCACTCTCACTGGTTGAAATGTATTTCAGATATTGCTCTTTTTGTTTTCTTATATCAAAAACAGTACTAGTGCCTATATTAAATTCCTTGGCAACACTTGAAGTCGACCGGCCATCTTCACAAAGTTGTATAACATGTAACTTGTCTTTGTTAGGACAACCTTCTTCCTCTTAACACCTCCAGAATGATTGATGCTGCTACCAGACACAGTCTTGGCCAAAAATTTTCAAAGTTACTATGAAAATAAAAAAGTTACAAAAAAAAAATTCACTAATGGTGCGGCACTGTGGTATAACACGAGGTACAGGAGCACATGGCTTGACCAGGCCTGGACAGGTCCACTTGGGGCAGGGAGGCATGTTACGTAGGCTGCCAGGAGGAAAAAACTCATAATATTTTTTAAGGAAATGTCAGCCTGTGCAAATTGTTTTTAAGAGACTTGTATATTTGTTATTACATAATTACTAGTATTTGTTTTGTTTTTGGCTATGATAAATTGTTCTAAAATTAATGTTAATTCCTGTACTGTAGTGTATTGGCCCCTCCACATCTCCCTTATTCCCCAGGTGGTCCCTCCCAACGGTTCCCTCTCTCCCGACACCACCCACCCCACCCCCTCTTCCACCATGCGCCTCGAGCCACAGCCGTACGGAATTAATATGGTACGGCCAGCCGCCTGGCCGTATAACATATATGGCACGCATACACATGATAAAGCACCTAAATTATTGGGATCGTCTCAAAGCCCTCCAAATGTACTCGCTAGAAAGAAGACGAGAGAGATATCAAATAATATACACCAGGAAGATACTGGAGGGCCAAGTACCAAATCTACACAGTAAAATAACAATGTACTGGAGTGAACGATATGGAAGAAAATGCAGAATAGAACCAGTGAAGAGCAGAGGTGCCAAAGGCACAATCAGAGAACACTGTATAAACATCACGAGGTCCACGGTTGTTCAACACCCTCCCAGCAAGCATAAGAAATATTGCCGGAAAAACCGTGGACATCTTCAAGAAGAAACTAGATTTATTCCTCCAAGGAGTGCCGGACCAACCGGGCTGTGGTGGGTATGTGGGCTTGCGGGCCTCTCCAAGCAACAGCCTAGTGGACCACTCTCTCACAAGTCAAGCCTGGCCTCAGGCTGGGCTTGGGGAGTAGAAGAACTCCCAGAACCCCATCAACCAGGTATCTGGCTTTCTTATTCGGACAATTCACCGCTTGTCCGGCTGACTGTCTGGATAGTGTAACATCGGCAGCAAGTTAACCGGCTCGGATTTTTTTATCCTGCCAAACCCCCTGCTGGTGCAGCTCCCATGGACACTTTGGCCGGATAGTGAGATAACTATCCGGTCACGATTTTAGCCGTATAAGGGTTTTCCGGATGGTCGGATTCCAGATAAGCGAGTCTCTACAGTATAGGTTATAATTATATATTCATTCGGGCAGGTCCAATATTAAGTTTTTTTTTTTTTTTTATTTTCCTCCTCCCCCAACAAACTCTGGCCTAAAGGTCTTAAGTTACCTGTTTTTTCTCCTAATATTTTTTAGACTATATCAGTTCATATTCATTTTCTGAATAACATTCTAAATATTCTGTTATGATTTTGCTGACATGGCATTTTATTCTTTGCAGAATTGATGCTAATGTAGAAGATGCTGAATTGAATGTTGAAGCTGCTCACTCTGAACTTCTCAGATATTTCAAGTCTGTCTCGTCAAATCGAATGCTAATGATTAAAGTCTTTGGGATTATGATTGTCTTCTTTGTTATTTTTGTTGTTTTTATGGCATAGAAATGTGATACTAATGTTTATACAGTATATTGATTGGCAAGATTATACAATATATTATATATATAAACCTGGTTTATTTCTGTCATCTATATTAAAGGAGACAATTTGACAAGTTATATAAAATGGATTGGATATGTAAAAATGCATGATACTGTTTAAGAATCAATTTTTTTATCTTTTAAAATTGTAAAATTATCATGAGCTTAAAGCCAAACAAGTTTTTAAAAGCTTGATTTCTGTAGTTCAGCCATTTTTTTATTATATAAATATATGTAATTGTATTTGTCATTATGTTTTTATGGTAAATGAAAAAACACATTTTGTTAACAGCCATTCCTTCTACAATGCATATGTATTTTCCCAGTATGCCTTGTTTCTGATTTGGTAAACGATGTATTATAGTATGTTCACTTCCCATTATTTAAGCCAATCTTCCTGCTACTATGGTTGTACAAGGAGTATTTATATATGCATGCTTAATAAATATTATATACGAACTTGTAATTTTTCTTTTGCCGTATCTGTAATAAGAATGTCTAATTTATAATTTTTCTGCTATAGTGATTACTTTAAACACTAAAAATAGGTATTTTCTGCTATACAGTAATTTAATTAATGTAAGTTGCATAGAAAATATTTGCAAGGCGTGTAAATGCTTGGGGAGGACCTCTTGCTTTAAAAATTGGCACCTGGACACACTAAATGCTGCCATCTGTGTTAGAATAAAATATTACCTCAGGAGGGTAGCTACCAAAAATGGAAAAAGTATAAAATGCCAGTAGTCTGCTTTACCATTATTTTGTTTTTTTCATTGAGGTGATTTGAATGATCAATCTCCCCATGGCCCAGGCCTCCTGGGGTCTGGTCAACCAGGCTGTTAGATGCCGCTACTTGCTGTCCGACGTATGAATTACATCTAGGTTAATCAGGTATCCTTTTGAGGTGTTTGTAAGTTCCCTTTTGAATACCATGAGAGGGACAGCTAGAAGAGCTTGGACTTCAGGGCGATACCAGATGCACTTAAATCGGAAGACATAGCTCCTCTACACAAAGCATTGGCTAAATTATAGACCGTTGCACTAACATTCCACTAAAAGTATTAGTGATCAGGAGTCAAGTCACCAGTTTCACAGAGACCAGTGTCCTCTACAACCCAGGCCAACATGGATTTAGAGTGGGAAGATAATGCCTCTCACAGCTACTTAACATTACCTCTCAACATCACTGATGTATTAGAAGAAAAACGTGTAGAAGTGTATACGGACTTCGCAAAGCCATTCCATAAATTTGACCATGGAGTGATAGTACACAAAATGGGGTCAATGGGAATAATAGGTAAAGTAGAATGGTGGATATTCAATTTTCTATCGAACAGAACAGAGTAACAATGAACCAAATAAAATTGAGTCCAAGTGCAGTTAAAAGCTCTGTATCTCAAGGTACAGTCCTTGAACCACTGCTTTTCCTATTCTCATATCAGATATAGACAAAAATACAAGTCACAGCTTCGTATCATCCTCTGCAGATGACACAAAAATCAACATGAAAATGACCTCTGCTGAAGACATTGAAAACTACAAGCAGATATTAATAAAGTTTTTGACTGGGTAGCAGAAAATAACATGACGTTTAACAGTGATAAATTCCAAGTACTCGGGTACAGTAAAAATGAGGATTTTAAACAAAATACAGGGTACAGAACAGAATCAAATGGCCCATAATAGGAAGCAGCCTGTAAATGATTTGGGAATAATGACGTCTGACGACCTAACATTTAGGGAGCATAACCAAGCAAATATTGCATCAGTCAAAAAGTGATAGGATGGGTTATGAGAACCTTTATACCCAGGGATCCCATCACAATGGTTGTACTATTCAAATCACTTGTGCTGTCCCGTCTTGAGTACCGCTCTATACTCTCTTTCCCTTTCAGAGCAGGAGAAATTGCTGAAATGGAGGGAATATAGAGAACATACACTGCATACATAGACCAACCCGTTCTCACACTTTCTTAGTCAATATTGACTTATTAAATAAGTGCATATGTGACATACTAATTTATTGTGAATATTTTAGTTTACCTTGAAAAGCTTCATAGAAAACACTGACCTTACCTAACCTTCTTAGTATGTTAAGATAAGCATCTTATTGCTTCGTAATTACAATTACTACTTAACCTAAACCTGTAATAGGTTAAGTAATAATTGTAATTACGAAGCAATAAGATGCTTATCTTAACATACTAAAAAAGGTTAGGTAAGGTCGGTGTTTTCTATGAAGCTTTTCAAGGTAAACTAAAATATTCACAATAAATTAGTATGTCACATATACAGTACACGTATTTAATGTCAATATTGACTATACGAAAGTGCGAGAACGGGTTGCATAGACAGCTTAATTAAAGCAGCTAAATTATTAGGATCATCTCAAAGCTCTCCAAATGTACTCGTGAGAAAGGAGACGAGAGAGATATCAAATAATATTCACATGGAAAATACTGGAGGGCCAGGTCCCAAATCTACACGGTAAAATAACAACATACTGGAGTGAACAATATGGAAGAAAATGTAGAATAAAACCAGTGAAGAGCAGAGGTGCCATAGGCACAATCAGAGAACACTGTATAAACATCAGAGGTCCACTGTTTTCAACATACTTCCATCGAGTATAAGAAATATTGCTGGAACAAATGTGGACATCTTCAAGAGAAAACTAGATACTGTAAATGAAAAATCCACAAAGGCCGTGATGAGGGTTTGAACCTATGCATTCAATGTTCCCAGAACATCCCAGAACAATTGGAAACATACCGTGCATAGGTTCAAACCCTCATCATAGCCCTTGTGGAATTGTTCATTTGATATATCACACTATTGTGATTTCTGTGTTTCTAGATGCTGTAGTTTTCTTCAAGAAGTGCCAGAGCAACTGGGCTGTTGTAGATATGTGGGCCTGCAGGCTGTTGCAAGCAACAGCCTGTTGAGCCAAGCTCTCACAAGTCAAGCCTGGCTCGAAGCTAGGCTTGGGGAGTAGAAGAACTCCCAGAACCGCATCTAGCAGGTATATCCCTTATGTTTAAAAAGAGGTTATTACAAAGTTTTCAACCTGTTTATATTGTTATAATGTTATAGAATGGACTGCTAGCAGCCGTGGAGTGAGGACGTTTACTGATCCTCAGTGGCTGTTGGGGTTGTTTGCCGTTTTGGTCGCCAGGTGGTGTGGGCATCTCTGCCCTACCAGTTTTGTTGCCTGCCTGGCTGCGTGTTGACATGGCGATTCTGACATAGGGGGCCATCTTCCTCCTGTTCTGCGTGTGAATTCCGTGGGCCTGGAGTTCACTTGTAAGGCTGGTTATACGACCATCGAGATGGTGATGTGTGACATGCTTCGTATCCCGGTGGAGGCTATTTACGGTGTGGAGCTTGTTACGGCCCACCGGGTTGTTATTAAGTTCGTGAGGGAGGAGGAGTACCGGGACTTCCTCCGTCGGTACGAGGGGCGTACGTTGCCGTTGCCAGATGATGCCGGCTATGTGGCGATTTCGGACCGCAGTGGTGCCCTGACTTATGTCAGTGTCCATGGGGCGCCCCTGGAGTTCCCTGATGACCTCCTCCGGCGTTACTTTGAGGGGTTTGGTACTGTTGTCAGCGTGCGGGTGAACATGCTCTCCTCGGGGCGGTATGCTGGGAGGCGAACGAACATTCACACGTTGGGGATGCGCCTGCGGTTGGATATACCTTCTTCTGTCCGGCTTATGGGATACTACGTCCGGGTGTATTATGCCCGGCAGCCTCGTACCTGTTTCCGGTGTGGCCTGTTGGGGCATCAGGCTGCCGGGTGCTCTGAGGCCCCAGCTGCTCCTGTCAACTTGTTCCGAGAAGAGGATTTCCTACCGCTCCCACTGGAGGCGGTCTCTGGTGATGATGATGAGGAGGTGTGCATCCCGTTTGCTGCTGCAGCTCCCCCGGCGACGCCTGATGTTCCTCCGGTTGTTGCCGACCCTCCTCCAGGTATTGCGGTTTCGTCGGTTGGTCTGCCTGATCCTGTCGCTGTCCCAGCTGCTCTCGTGGGCCTTCCTGGAGCTCCCTGTGTGACGTCGCTGTCTTCTCCCTCGTCTTCTGATGCTGCGCCTGCCCCTGTGTCCGTGACTCGGGTCCCGGATGTGCTGGGTGCTGGTGTGGCTGCGGAGCCTCCTGCTGTGTGTGGCCCAGTTCCTCCTGTGGTAGAGGCTGCTGCTGTTCTGTGTCGGGCGTCGGTTCATCCAGCTCGTGGTACCCGTCTTTCTGGGTCTGCTACCGGCTCTGACAATATCCGGCCTGTGACCAAACGTTCCCGGCGTTCGTCTTCTGCCTGGGCCGACGTTAGTGACTTCAGTGACTGTGGGGCTTCGGGTGTTGACAGTGTGGATACGGATACGTCGATGTCTCCGCAGTTCGTGGTGGCGGAGGTCCATGTGCCTGCTGGTGCTGGTGCCTGTGTCTCGGACGTGCCTTCGGTTCTTTCTCCGCCGGGGGACTCTCCGCAGTGGGGGGTGGTGGCTTCCGCTGCCAGGGATAGTGTGGACTCTGGTGCTGGGCGTGGCCTGGTGGTGACGTTACAGTAGGATACGCGCTGTCCAGGTTCCCTGCTGAACCAATGTATAACCCTGAAATGTTATCCTCATATACCTAGTAATCCTTGTTTCATTATTGTGTATTGTTATTATTGTGTATTATTCTAATCTGCTTTTGTGTCAAAATTTCTTGCAATGCATCTGTAAGCATTTTTTGTCAATTTTACTGTTAAATCATCTAAAAATTATCTGTTAGTTTAAGGACTTGCCCGAAACGTTATGCGTGCTAGTGGCTCTACAAAAATGTAAATTCAACTTAATTTCTATGTTTTCAGCAGAGCTCATTTTCATGCTGATTTTATCGAATACATAATATGTTTTATTATGTGCTGTCGTCTGGTGGTGTGCCCGGGGCCACGGGTGCCCCTGTGGTGCGGATGAGCATTGGGGCCCTGGGGGACGTGTTGCTGGCATCTGTGATGCTGCTGGGTCACTGGTCAGAGATTGCCGAGTTACTGCTGTCTGACGGACCGGAGTACTTTCATGGTGGGCAAGTTCCCTTCCTGTGGGGGCGAGTAGCGACTTCTCACCTCATGAGTAATACCATCTGGGTCCCCTGTTTACAGGTGTTTGTTGCCCCGGTTCCAGATGTTATGGCGTCCCCGGTGGACGGGTGGGACCCTTTGCAATGGGTGTTCTGGGAGGCATTCAATGTATGGTTCCCGCGGGCCAGGTTCCCGGGCAAGTATATGCTCTGATTTCCTGTGTATTTGCTCTGTGACATGCTGTGTGCTCCTCTGGCTGTTTGTTTGCCCTGTTTTATTATGTGCTTCCGCCTCTCCCTTTGTGCGTTTCTTTGCCGTGTGGCATATTAGTTTCTAGTGCTTGGCGTCACTCGTTTCGCGTTTTGGCTTGGCGTTTCGCCTTTCCTGGCTTCACGATTTACCCTTCACGGGTACGCCGGGGCGCATCCGATCCCTCGATCGTCGTCGCCCCTAACTCAACAACAACAACAACATGATGACCAGACCACACACTAGAAATTGAAGAGACGACGACGTTTCGGTCCGTCCTGGACCATTCTCAAGTCGATTGTGATGAGGACAGGTAGGGACAGGAATTAAATAGGCAAGAGAGAGCTGAGGAGGAAAGTCAGGTATCATTCTCTCAAATCATTCTCTCGCCTTGGTTATCCTTCGCACAACAACAACATGTTATAGAATTTTCTCATAATGTACCCTCCTCCCACTGTCAAGGGTGGAGGGTACATTGATACGTAAGGAGGTGGTTTTTGTGTGCTACACATGGGTAGGTGGAGGTGGTTTCTGCTTCCCTCTCTTGTTTGTTGTGATGTTGTACAAGCATATTACACCCCATATGGATTCACCATTCATGGAGATGTGTATATTCCCCCACTGCTCCTTCATCTGGTCATTGAGCCTACCTAGCAGCTGTGGCCCCTGGAGGGTTGTGGGGAAGGAACTAATTTGGTGGTGGGGAGGGGGTAGGATGGATAAAACAGGAGGTTCAGCGATGCCTACGTGAATCAATCAGATCGTTTGGTTAGTGTGCCTAGTTCAACCCGTCCTCGACTCAAGTCCATTACATTCAGCGGTCAACCCCACAGACGCATTCATAAATTTTAACATGCTGTTCATTCAAAACGGGAATTTTCGCAAGTATAAATTAATATTATAATATATTAGCATATTGTGCATATATAGGTATAGGATAGGTTAGGTGTTTAGGTTCTGTTGGCGATTATTTGTATTTGTAGTACGTGGGTGAAGCATTTATAGCGTTGTGATTCGAACAAAATTCGTCAGTGAAGCACTTGTTCCGGATATGTTCGAACGTCAGCAGTTGTGAGTCGTGTGTAAACTGCTTTTCATTCATAAACAGGGGGTTTGGCGGGTGCATGGAATCACTTTTGGATCTTTGTTTGGAGGACGGGCTGCCTATAGTTAGACACTGGGTCAAGTGGGCAACACAGGATCACTATATCTGTCGGTCCCTGGGCTGCCACTTGAACCTTTCAATGGTTGCCATATACTTCTTGTTTTCCCTTAGATTGCCTGTGTACTTGTAGTCACACTACAGTATACAGAGCTACTTGACCACTACGACAAAATCACTGAGGCATTGGAAGAAAAACATTATAGATGTGATGTACACGGACTTCGCAAAGGTATTCGATAAATGTGACCATGGAGTGATAGCACACAAAATGAGGTCAATGGGAATAACTGGAAAAGTATGACACTGGATACTGTTACGGTGCCCTCTCCTATTTCTTTCGTTTGCCGGCTTAAAGAGTCATATCGGCTCTCCCTACTGATTCTCTGAGGTTCAGGGAGTCTAATGATATATGTGGCGACCAGACCGGCTGCCATTTAATGGAAGGAGGTTATATTATAAGTTGTAAATAAAGGAAAATTGGCGCCCTGTTATAAAATGAAACAGTATCCCCTACGGCAGATATGACCTTTTGGAAGGGAGACAAGCCGATCGCGGATTGGCCGACGTAGGTCGCGGGCGACAAATCAGGGCCCGCCATGACGTCACCGAGTGCCCCGGGCGGCGCCAACGTCAGAGTTGTACTGACCGTGGAAGCGACAGGACGCGCCTCGGTCTGCTCTCAAGAATTGGAGGCTCTGCAAGCCTTGTCCAGTGGATTGAGCTGACCATCGCCGCCAACATAGTTATTGGAGACCCTGCGCTTCTGGGAAGCCAAAGAGGAACCAAGTTCAGTGAGCAGAGAAGTGCCCAAACTTGGAAAAATAGTCGGCGACGACGCTGGGCGGCGCCGCTGGCTGGACGTTGAGGTCTGGAAGGTGGGCGAGCAAGCTAGCTGTGACTGGGGTCACATCCACTGAGAATCTTGGAAGGACGACATCGTGCCTAGGACAAGGAGCGACGCCCTGTGGGAGAGGCGAGTGTGGGGAAAAATAGTGATTAGCTCAGCGCCCATCGATGAACCAGGATTGGGGCAGCTGAATCTCAGGGATTGGAACGGCGACGACGCGAAGGCTTCACGACACCTGAGGACCTGTGGAACGCCCTGGATCGTCGAGGATCGACCCAAGGAAGCGTGGGAACCTCACACCATCGAGGGGCAGGCGTCGTGAGCCAGGAGTGTAAGGTAGATCATTTTTCCCTCCCATTACCCCTTGTATGAGTAGGCTAGTTAGGCCACAATATTTACTTGTGTATGTGGCAGCAAGACTTTATTACTTTAATAGTAGAGTAGGCTGCAAGGCAGCTTGTGTCCAGGACTGTCAGAGAGGACAGTGTGTATGGATGGCAGGACAGTGAAGAAGAGGTGCCGACGTGGTGAAGAGGCCCTCCTGTGAGAGTGTGAGACTCCGGTTCTTCCTGCCCAGTTGAAGGAGAGTTGGAGGTCGTGGAAGAAGAGGCTGACGATCTCCAGACTCATTATCCATATTCCATATTCATGTATTACTTGTGATTGTGTGTGTGTGTTCATGTAATTTGCGTCAGTAAATCCACACATTTTATTACTGTGTTTGAGTGTGCCTCCATTTGTGATACTTCTCTATGAGCATACATTTCTGGCTACAAACGATATATGATACACCCACTGAACTGCATTGCTGGGGTGCAGATATAATAACCCAGCTGGCGACCTGGCTAAGAGGAAGATAGAGAAGACAGGCGGGAAAGGAGTTCCTGCAACCTTTTTTTGTCTGGCAGGCAAGACTCAGGGAGGTTATGGTTATAGGTAAGCCTGAGTCTTCCTTCACTCCCCCATGGGTCTAGGCCGGAACTGTTAACAGCAGTTTCCCCGTGGTTGACTGAAGGGCTTCCAGGGTGAATCAGTGGCACCCCTTTGTGGTGGAAGCAAAGACCTGCGGAGGTGGGCATTGTTGGTCCTATCTTGTGTGACCAAGGAGACTCCGGTGAATCCAGGGAGTCGGAGGGGCTGAGTATTTGGGCCCTTTGAGCCCCTAGCAGCCGAGTGTTAGCAGAGCCCCGGACCGCCCACCCCCACGTGACAAGAGAACTGGCGACCTCGCCAGGATTCGAACCCCAGTAGCCAAGAACTGGGAACTTCGCCAGGAAGCGTGGATCAAGCTACAGTGTGGACCAAATTGCAAGACAAGTGTTGCCAGGGTACTAATACAGTGTGGCCAGTGAGTTCGGTGGTACTGTTACTCAACCAGCTAAGGGACTGAAACGGTGAAATTAGTGCCTACTAACTTGTCTGTGCTGTCGTGTATGCTCAATGATATAGAGATGGAGGAAGACAAAGTAAAGAAATTTATTGACACAAGGGACGAGAGAATTTTGGAAGAGTGTACCAAGGCCCAGATCCAACAAGTGGCAAACCACTTTGGGATCAGGTTGAGGACGACTAAGGTAGCGGAGCGAAGGATAGAGATCATGGCACAACTCACAGCTCGAGAGGAAGCGACGGGAGAGGAGCCATCTCAAGAGGAGCCGTCCCGAGGAGAGCCGTCACAAGGTGAACCGTCCCGACTAGGGCCTCCCCAAGCGCCTACCAGTGTGGGGAGAATTCACAGTGAACATGGGAGCAGTGGAAGGTCCAGCTGTAGTAAGAGGAGCCTGCAACTGGAAATAATGAAGATGCAACTGGAAGCCCAGCTGCGACGAGAGGAAAGAGAAGCGCAAATGCAGCGAGAGGAACGTGCAGCTGAGCTGCAGCGAGGTGAGCGAGAAGCACGGCTGCAGCTGCAGCGAGAAGAAGGAGAGAGACAACTGCGACTGGAGGAGATAAAGGCAAAGAAAGAAGTCGAATTGCGTCGCGTTGAACGTGGTCTGCCCTCACTACCTGCACGGCGGGATGACCTCAAGGTAAGGGAACGTGACTTACCTACGTTCGAACCACAAGAAGCTGAGGCGTTCTTCGAACACTTTGAACGGATAGCGACTCTGAAGGAGTGGCCGGAAGATGATTGGGCTGCTCTGGTCCAGGGCAGGTTGACTGGTGAGGCCCGGGAAGCCTATAACATGCTGGACCTAGAGGAGTGTACTAGTTATGACGCGATTAAGAAAGCGGTTCTCCACTCATTCCGGCTGACTCCGGAGATGTACCGGAAGCGGTTCAGAGAGTGTACAAGAGCGTCGGGAAAGACTTACGCCGAGACCGCCAGGGATATGGAACGGAAATTCCTACGATGGTTGAAGGCGGAGGAAGCGGAGTCGGTGGATGATATCAAACGACTGATAGTGATGGAGAAGTTCATGTCGGTGCTCCATCCTGAGTTGCGAGTAAGGGTGAGAGAAGCAGGTATTAAGGACCTGAAGGCTGCGGCGGATCGAGCCGACATGCTGGAGGAGGCACTACATATCAGGAGGGAGGGGCCGCCCAGACACTCGCCTTACCCCAGGTCGGGAGGGAACCTTAGGAGTTCAGGAGGAGCGAGGATGGATGGGGACTCTCCCAAAAGTAGTGTACCCAATGAGGTAGCCCAGTTCAAGAGCTCAAGAGACGCGGGGAGGAAGCCCCAAGCTGTGAGCAGTGGACCTAGCTCAGGAGCAAGTGCTGCAGTCCCGGACACGACGACAGGGAGTCCAAGGAGGACACAGGGGACGTCTGCAAGTGGTACCGCCAGAGTGACTAGCGAGTGGCCGCCCAGGGGAGGCAGCCGATGCTACAACTGTGGCGTGAGAGGACATTATGCCCGCGAGTGTGAGGAGCACCAAAGGAATGTAGGATTAATGTTGGAAGAGGAGAGAGTGTTTGTTTACACCCCATATTATAGTGGACCCAACGTGAATGGTTGGGAAATGAAGTTGGGTGAACATCCCTTCGTTTTCGAGGCCAACGTGAAGTTTGGAAAGTCAGACCCAGTGAAGGTTGCCGTGCTTCGAGATACGGGTGCTGACATAAGTATGGTGACCAGGAGTATTCTCCCCAAGGAATTTAATGATTCACCTGTGGGAGTGGTGAGGATACGCAGTGTGGGGGAGGAATACAGGTTGCCACTTCACGAAGTACAGCTGATTGCCGACTGCGGAGTCGAGAAAGCTATAGTAGCTGTAGCCCCTAAGTTACCCCTAGAGCATGTACAGATGGTGCTGGGTAATGACCTCGGAGGAGGCAGGATACAACCCGATTGGGCCAGGAGTGCCTATGTTGCAAGCAGCGGTACAACCCTGCCAGGTGAGGTATCGGTCGTTCCAGATGGTCGTGAGGAAGCCGACTTCGCCAGGGAAAACGTCGCCAGAGACGACGACAACGAGGGCGAGAGTGCAGAGAGGTCGTCGGAGGTTGTGGAAAACCCCGACGGGGACCTCCGACTAAGCCTGATGATGCGTGCGGAGGAGTGGCGAGGAGCAGCTGTACAAACGCCTGGGGCGGTGAGGAGGCTGCAGACCGCACTCCCTCCATACAGAAACGTGAATAAAGTAAGCTCAGTGGATGAGCGAACGGCAGTGTGGGGCAGAGTGGAGGAACCACGACGCAGTGCACCCTATGCCGGCCAGATGAATAGTGGTAGGTGCAAGATGAACCACCGTGGTGAGGTGAGCCACAGGGAGGTGGATGAGCCCAACCACGAACCGAAGAAGACGTCTGCAGGGAAGAGAATCTCATGGAGGAGTGAAGATGTTCGTCGGGAACGAAGGAGCGAGTGGTATAGGAAAGGCAATACGAAGAAAGCAGGGAATAGGTACACCCAGGGTAGGCGCCAGCCTAACCAGAGGGGCATTGGGCCATCGCAAAAGGCTAGTGTGGAAGAGAGGAAGCTGCTGGATGGAGTACAGGTTACAAGTGCCACTGTGAGGAGACAACGCACCTACGGGAGAAGAGGAATCGAGAAGAGAGAAGATTGGCGAAGAGGAGATCATGAGAGGAAACATGGAGTACCTGTAGGACGCAGTGGAAATGCAAGACTATCTCGGAGTGCACGACGCGGTGGAGGCGCCGCATGCACTGAATCTTACAGTGGTAACGAGCCGTGGGAGTACACTCGTAGCCACGGAGAGGGGATTTCTTGTAGATGTTCAGGGAACACCCATCACACCCGGTACTATGCGAGGTGGAGATACAATGAGGCAAGTGACTGGCAAAGTGGTATGAGCCACGTCACCAACTGGAGGAGTGACACTTCAGGAACGGAGGGAGCAAGAGTATAGGTTGCCCTCTTGAGTGCTGCTCTTCCGATATGACTCTTATTTTAAGGGGAGGGGTATGTTACGGTGCCCTCTCCTATTTCTTTCGTTTGCCGGCTTAAAGAGTCATATCGGCTCTCCCTACTGATTCTCTGAGGTTCAGGGAGTCTAATGATATATGTGGCGACCAGACCGGCTGCCATTTAATGGAAGGAGGTTATATTATAAGTTGTAAATAAAGGAAAATTGGCGCCCTGTTATAAAATGAAACAGTATCCCCTACGGCAGATATGACCTTTTGGAAGGGAGACAAGCCGATCGCGGATTGGCCGACGTAGGTCGCGGGCGACAAATCAGGGCCCGCCATGACGTCACCGAGTGCCCCGGGCGGCGCCAACGTCAGAGTTGTACTGACCGTGGAAGCGACAGGACGCGCCTCGGTCTGCTCTCAAGAATTGGAGGCTCTGCAAGCCTTGTCCAGTGGATTGAGCTGACCATCGCCGCCAACATAGTTATTGGAGACCCTGCGCTTCTGGGAAGCCAAAGAGGAACCAAGTTCAGTGAGCAGAGAAGTGCCCAAACTTGGAAAAATAGTCGGCGACGACGCTGGGCGGCGCCGCTGGCTGGACGTTGAGGTCTGGAAGGTGGGCGAGCAAGCTAGCTGTGACTGGGGTCACATCCACTGAGAATCTTGGAAGGACGACATCGTGCCTAGGACAAGGAGCGACGCCCTGTGGGAGAGGCGAGTGTGGGGAAAAATAGTGATTAGCTCAGCGCCCATCGATGAACCAGGATTGGGGCAGCTGAATCTCAGGGATTGGAACGGCGACGACGCGAAGGCTTCACGACACCTGAGGACCTGTGGAACGCCCTGGATCGTCGAGGATCGACCCAAGGAAGCGTGGGAACCTCACACCATCGAGGGGCAGGCGTCGTGAGCCAGGAGTGTAAGGTAGATCATTTTTCCCTCCCATTACCCCTTGTATGAGTAGGCTAGTTAGGCCACAATATTTACTTGTGTATGTGGCAGCAAGACTTTATTACTTTAATAGTAGAGTAGGCTGCAAGGCAGCTTGTGTCCAGGACTGTCAGAGAGGACAGTGTGTATGGATGGCAGGACAGTGAAGAAGAGGTGCCGACGTGGTGAAGAGGCCCTCCTGTGAGAGTGTGAGACTCCGGTTCTTCCTGCCCAGTTGAAGGAGAGTTGGAGGTCGTGGAAGAAGAGGCTGACGATCTCCAGACTCATTATCCATATTCCATATTCATGTATTACTTGTGATTGTGTGTGTGTGTTCATGTAATTTGCGTCAGTAAATCCACACATTTTATTACTGTGTTTGAGTGTGCCTCCATTTGTGATACTTCTCTATGAGCATACATTTCTGGCTACAAACGATATATGATACACCCACTGAACTGCATTGCTGGGGTGCAGATATAATAACCCAGCTGGCGACCTTGCTAAGAGGAAGATAGAGAAGACAGGCGGGAAAGGAGTTCCTGCAACCTTTTTTTGTCTGGCAGGCAAGACTCAGGGAGGTTATGGTTATAGGTAAGCCTGAGTCTTCCTTCACTCCCCCATGGGTCTAGGCCGGAACTGTTAACAGCAGTTTCCCCGTGGTTGACTGAAGGGCTTCCAGGGTGAATCAGTGGCACCCCTTTGTGGTGGAAGCAAAGACCTGCGGAGGTGGGCATTGTTGGTCCTATCTTGTGTGACCAAGGAGACTCCGGTGAATCCAGGGAGTCGGAGGGGCTGAGTATTTGGGCCCTTTGAGCCCCTAGCAGCCGAGTGTTAGCAGAGCCCCGGACCGCCCACCCCCACGTGACAATACTCAGTTTTTTTTGTCAAACAGAACACAAAGAGTAACTGTCAACCATCTAAAATCGAGTCCTAGTGCTGTTAAAAGCTTTGTACCTCAGGGTACAGTTCTTGCACCACTGCTTTTCCTTATTCTCATATCAGATATACACTCAAGTACGAATCACAGATTTGTATCATCACTTGCAGATGTCACAAAAATCAGCATGAAAATGACCTCTGCTGAAAACATAGAAATTAAGTTGAATTTACATTCTTGTAGAGCCACTAGCACGCATAACGTTTCGGGCAAGTCATTAAACTAACAAATAATTTTTAGATGATTTAACAGTAAAATTGACAAAAAATGCTTACAGATGCATTGCAAGAAATTTTGACACAAAAGCAGATTAGAATAATACACAATAATAACAATACACAATAATGAAACAAGGATTACTAGGTATATGAGGATAACATTTCAGGGTTATACATTGGTTCACTGAAGCACAATATGAGGATCATTTCAAGGAATAATGCAGTAGAATATGCACTCAATACAACAACCATGATATCAGATCCCATCATAATCATCTTCATCTTCCCATCATAATCTAACATCATTTCCACCACCAAGCAAGTATTGTTTTATTTGTGCAGTCTACATTAACTGACTTGCACTGTGAGAATTAAAACATCACCACATAAAGTATTTATTTAAACCATCTAGAGTGTTCATAAACGCCCCTTTCCCTATTTAGCTTTAATAAATAAATATAATTTATGCTCGAATCCTCACAGTGAGCTATTGCGCATGCGCGACTTTCGGGAAGGGAGGAGAGGGAACTCTCGCCATATTCATATTCGATCAACAAGCGTAACGGTGCTCCGAAGCGGTCCAACAAATCTTACCATCCAGACGGCATCATAACATCCCTGGACGCTAGATTGAGGATGCAGCTTACCAGAATTACGGACACCAGTTCGGCAGACATTTTTACCTCATTTGTTCTATTTAACGAGCTCTTAAATATGATTAATATAGGTGGCCATGTCAACAGTCATTGCTTAATAGAATTTATTCACATATAATCATAAATCTATAAGCCACTGATTTTCTCCTTTCATTACTCATTCTGGTCCTTCGAGCTATCTTAGAATTAATCATTATTTTGCATTCTTAAAATTATACATTTTATTAGTATTATACTGGAGCCAGAATTCCCCACACCACCCCCGCCTGTGGATGTGGTACCGGCTCCCGGGGACGCGGGTCCTGTTGTTTTGGAGGGGGGCTTCGGCAGGAGGTGCCTGCCGTGTCTGTGTGTGTTAGCGACTGTAGTTCTGCTCTTTTGCAGAAGCGTGTGCGTCGGTGTTCCGAGGCTGTTTCCCTGGATGATGTGGACAGTGTGGGTGATGTGGCCTCTGTGGATTCTTCGGACGGTGCGGGTGTGGCCTGTGTGGATGTGAAGATGGTGGCTGTGCCTGCAGAGGGGCCTGCTGGGAGTGCAGGTGTGGTGCGGCCTGTCTTGAAGCGTTCGCGGCGGGCTCGGAGTGTGTCTCCCCTTCGTGGTGTGCCTTGGGAGGAGGTGGGGGAGTATGGTGCTCTGGCGCCCCCCGCCGAGGATGATGGGGCTGTGAGGGGCTCCGAAGTTGCTACCTGTGCCCCCCCCCCCCAACTCTCCTGCGTCACCTGCTGTTGGTTCTCCGCAGTGGGGGGTTGCCCCTGATGATCGGGACCTCGTCGTGGTGTTGAGGAAAGATGTGTGCCAGGGGGGGGCGGATTCTTGGAACTCCATATTCATCAACAACTGTAAAAAAACACTATCGCAGGCCCTCCACATTCTGTGGAGACAAAGCCTAGATACTGGCGTTATTCCTGATATGCTAAAAACAGCAGAGATAGCACCACTTCATAAAGGAGGAAATAAGGCAGAGGCAAAAAATTACAGACCGATAGCACTAACATCGCACATCATAAAAATTTTTGAGCGAGTGCTAAGAAGTAAGATCACAAAATACATGGAATCACAGCATCTCCATAACCCCGGACAACATGGTTTCAGAACAGGGCGCTCTTGCCTGTCGCAGTTGCTGGACCACTATGATATGACATTAGATGCTATGGAAGACAAACAAAACGCTGATGTAATTTACACAGATTTTGCAAAACCTTTTGATAAATGTGACCATGGTGTTATTGCACATAAAATGCGTTCAAAAGGAATTACCGAAATAATAGGCAGATAGATCGACAATTTCCTGACCAACAGAACCCAATGTGTAATAGTCAACAAAATAAAATCCAGCCCATCAACCGTGAAGAGCTCAGTCCCCCAAGGGTACTGTGCTTGCTCCAGTACTTTTTTTCATCCTCATATCGGACATAGACAAGAACACAACCTATAGCACTGTATCATCCTTTGCAGATGATACTAGGATCTTCATGAGAGTAGGCAACATAGAGGATACGGCGAACCTCCAGTCAGATGTAGATCAGGTCTTTCTATGGGCAACAGAAAATAATATGGTGTTTAACGAAGATAAGTTCCAGCTCATGCGCTATGGAAAAAATGAAAATATAAAAACGGAAACCACGTACAAAACTCAGGTAAATCATAACATAGAACGAAAAGGCAATGTAAAGGATCTGGGTGTACTCATGTCGGAAGACCTTACCTTTAAAGAACTCAATAAAGTAGCCGTCACAACTGCAAGAAAAATGACAGGTTGGATAACAAGAACTTTTCACACTAGAGATGCTATACCGATGATGATATTTTTCAAAACGCTTGTGCTCTCTAGAGTGGAGTACTGATGCACAATGACAGCCCCTTTCAAAGCTGGAGAATTTTTTTTTTTTTTTTTTTTTGAGATATATACAAGAGTTGTTACATTTTTGTACAGCCACAAGTACGCGTAGCGTTTCGGGCAAGTCCTTAATCCTATGGTCCCTGGAATACGATCCCCTGCCGCGAAGAATCGTTTTTTCATCCAAGTACACATTTTACTGTTGCATTAAACAGAGGCTACAGTTAAGGATTTGCGCCCAGTAAATCCTCCCCGGCCAGGATACGAACCCATGACATAGCGCTCGCGGAACGCCAGGCGAGTGTCTTACCACTACACCACGGAGACTAATTCAAATTGGAGAAAACCTGGAGAGCGTGCAGAGATCCTTTACTGCTAGAATCCACTCAGTAAAACATCTAAACTATTGGGACCGACTAAAGAGCCTAAATCTGTACTCCCTTGAGCGCAGGCGGGAGAGATACATAATAATTTACACGTGGAAAATATTAGAGGGGCTGGTCCCAAACCTGTACACAGAAATAACATCACATGAGACCAGAAGACATGGCAGGATGTGCAGAATACCCCCGTCGAAAAGCAGAGGTGCAACAGGTACTCTGAGAGAGAACTCTATCAACATCAGAGGTCCGAGACTGTTCAACACGCTTCCGCTACACATTAGGGGCATAACTGGCAATCCCCTCACAGTGTTCAAGAGAAATCTGGATAAGCACCTCCAAATTATGCGTACTGCTTGTGCTTTCCGATAAACAATTTCCCAGAGAAGTATTAGTTAATGTTTGATCAGCTGCTGCCGTGACCTTGACACCCCGCCCTACAGTGCGGGGTGTCTCCCTCTAACGTCCACCTCTGTTTTCATCACCACTCCTCTCTCTCTGGCTCAACACATCTAACACTTTTGACTTTCTTCTTGTAACAAACTTCGTACTCTTAAATGTTGTGTTTCCTCGTGGCCGTCCTCCTGCCACCGTAACCGGCGATGGGAAACAGCTCTGGCGAGGTTGCGTATTGGCCATACTCGCTTAACCCATGGTCACTTGATGGAGCACCGCCCTGCTCCTTATTGTCCTAATTGCATTGTCCCTCTTACGGTCGTGCATGTCCTTCTTGAATGTCCTGACTTCCAGGACGAGCGTGTGTCTTCCTTTCCGACCGCCCCTCGCGGTCGCCTGTCTCTCCATGGAATTTTTGGTGACTCGGATACTTTTGATATCGTTCGCCTTATGCGTTTTTGTTCTCGTATTGGCATCCTTGGTGATATTTAGCGCCCTCTGATTATTCCGCACATTTGATGGTGCTACATAGCCTTCCCGGTTTGGTGCCTTCTTTTGATAATTACTTACTTACTTGACTTTTTTCTCCTCCTTAACATCAACGCGTCTCCCTACATTTGTCCTGGTGCAGTTATCGGGAGGGTAAATCCTTCATGCAAACTGCACCTATTCTCAAGAAGAAGATACAGGGTGTGACGTCATCGCTCATATTGTTGGCTTATTTACGTCATTGGTAAATACAATTAATTTTTTTATTTTTCTCGTGGTCAGGGAACACAAATTAACAGGTTAAGAAGAAATAATTTATTTTTTAAAATTTTATTTTGTTATGCGCCAGTGGGTGACAAAGGCCAAATAGCCCTTAGGAGCTTGGGAGTTAACTAGTGTTACCCAACCAAGCCTGTGTACCATTTCTCTATTCATTCTGAGCTGCTTGTGGAAGTTTTCTCAACACTTCACGATTGAGGTAAGTGTACAGCTTGTGCCAGGGGCCAGGGGCCAAATGGTACGCAGTGGCTTTAGGTATTGTATGTACTAGCTCTATCTATAAATCAATCAGAATGTTTATAATGTAACGGTTACCAACCTTTAACTCACTACAGATTAAAGGTTGGTCGTTATTGAAGAAAAGTTAAGGAAAAATATATACAGAAACCAGAGTTCTGCCGAATATCCCTCAGTACCGTCCCTCAAGATCCAAACGTTTGACCATTCAGATATCAAGAACTCAAGAGACACTGTACCCTCCTTTATTAAACTACAGACTCTGTACTTTAGCCGCCGCCACCTGCTAAGCCTGAGTGAAGGTCTCAATTGATGGGAAGCAGGATACCATCAATTAAGCGTCCCGTGAAATTCTATCCCCAATGAAAATAATAATAAATAATAATAATAATCTTTATTTAGGTAAGGTACATACATAAAGAGATTTTACAAAGTTTGTTGGCTTTATAGATAGAGCTAGTACATACAATGCCTAAAGCCACTATTACGCAAAGCGTTTCGGGCAGGAAAAACATTAATGACTAAAGCTTAAAACTAATGGGGAAAAAGAATAAAATGTGTTGAGAACAAATAAAAATAGAGGTAAAAGAGGGGGGAACATTGTTGAAAAAGCAGCACAAATACAATTACAAATTATTACAGAAAATTACATTCAAACAGCGTTGATTTGAAAAACAAAAAAACAAACAAAAAACATACATGGGTTGACAACAAAGGGGTAAGGTAGGTTACAGGGAATTTATTAGGTATAGCTTCGTTTTTAACTTAAACTGGTTGAGAGAGGTACAGTCTTTAACATGGTTGGGAAGGTCATTCCACATTCTGGGCCCCTTGATTTGTAGAGCATTTCTGGTTTGATTAAGTCGTACTCTAGGAATATCAAAACTGTATTTATTTCTGGTGTGGTGCTCATGGGTTCTGTTACAACCTTCTATGAAGCTTTTGAGATCAGGATTGGCATTATAGTTTAGCGTTTTATATATGTATAATACACATGAGAGAATATGCAGTGACTTAATGTCTAACATATTCAGAGATTTGAGTAGGGGTACCGAGTGATGTCTGGGGCCAGAATTGGATATTGTCCTAATAGCAGCTTTGTGTTGAGTAATTAGAGGACGTAAGTGATTTTGGGTAGTAGAGCCCCAAGCACAAATACCATAGTTGAGATATGGATAGATAAGGGAGTAATAGAGAGTCACCAGGGCAGGGCGTGGTACATAATATCTGATCTTAGAAGAATGCCCACAGTTTTTGAAACTTTTTTTGATATGTTTAGAATGTGTCCCTGGAAATTCAGCTTGTGGTCAATGAGAATGCCAAGGAATTTGCCATCTAATTTGTTACAAATTTGGGTATTGTTTATTTTGAGATTTATTTGATTAGAGGATTTATTGCCAAACAGAATATAGAAAGTTTTGTCAACGTTAAGGGTGAGTTTGTTGGCAGTTAGCCACAGATGGACTTTATTTAGCTCAGTATTTACTGTGGCATTTAGAGCAAGGGGATCAGGACTGGAGTAAATGAAGGTTGTGTCGTCAGCAAATAGAATTGGTTTGAGGTGTTGGGAGGCATTTGGAAGGTCATTAATGTAGATGAGAAAGAGGAGAGGGCCAAGTATGCTGCCCTGGGGAACACCAATGTTGATGGGTAGGGTGGGAGAAATTGTATTATTCACAGAAACACATTGGAGCCTGTCAGTAAGGTAGGATTTGAGGTATTGTAGGGAGTGTCCTCTGACACCATAATGATGTAATTTAAGAAGAAGGTTTTGGTGGTTGACAGTATCGAAAGCTTTACGCAGGTCCACAAATAACCCAACAGGGAACTCATTTTTATCAAGAACTGTATGAATCGAGTTAAGCATACTAATAAGTGCATCGTTAGTGCTTTTTTTGGGCCTGAAGCCATATTGGCAAGGGCTAAGTATATTGAGTTTGGCTAGATATGAGTAAAGCTGCTTATAGATTAGTTTTTCAAATTTTTTTGACAAGTTTGGCAGGATTGATATAGGTCTGTAGTTGTTAACATCTGTGAGATCACCACATTTGTGGACAGGCGTTACTCTCGTTTTTTTAGAATATCTGGAAAGGTTTGGAGTTCAAGTGACTTGTTGAAGAGCAAAGCAATAGCAGGGGCTAAAGATCTGGAGGCTTTTTTGTAGATTAAAGTTGGTATCTCCTCAAGGGCACCAGACTTGGTTTTAAGGGAAAGGATTATCTCATTGACGTCAGTGGAATTAATAGGCTTTAGGTACAGAGACTGTGGATAGTTACCTGTAAGATAGTCCTTAATGTCAGTACTGGAAGATGGAATATCATTAGCAAGGGATGAACCAATGGAAGAGAAGAACCTATTGAACTCAATAGCAGAATCAGAGGCTGAAAGCTGACCATCGTTATTAGACAGGAGAGTCGGTTTGTTATTTAAAGACTTCTTTGATCCCAATATTTGTGAAATTGTTCTCCAAGTTTGTTTAATGTTGCTCTTTATTTGGGTAAATTTATCTTCGTAGTATTTAGTTTTGGCTCGTCTAATTATCTTAGATAGCAATAATGAGTAGTTCTTTGAGAATTCTTTGGAGACAATTCCTAACCTATACTTCTTCTCAAGGTCATGTTTTTTATTAATAGATTTAAGTATTCCCTTTGTAAGCCAGGGATTGTTAAGCCTTTTGGTTGTGACTTGTTTTGTAAGCATAGGACAGTGGGCTAAGGCTAAGCTAAGGCTAATAAAGGCTAAGAGTTTTTTGAAGAAAAGATTGCACTGCTAGGTTGATGTCCTCTATGTTACCTAACTCGGACTCCCAGTTGACATTATCAGTAGCAGTTATAAAATTGTCTATAGCAGTTTCATTGTGTAGTCTAAAACGTATCTCTCTTGACTCAAGAGGTGGTTTGCTAATGTTAGTTAAGAGAAATGTGGGGTAATGGTCTGTAGTGCTATTGGTGATTATACCTGAAGTAAGCGGAGAGGTTATGTTTGTCCAGATGTGATCTAGAGTCGTGGTAGTGCTATCAGTGATTCTAGTAGGTCTAGTGATTAAGGGTATGAGGAAGCAGGAATTCATACAGTTGAGGAAGCTAACAGCAGTAGGGTGTTCTGGCTCGCAGAGGTCAATATTAAAGTCCCTTGCGATAATTAGGTGGTTTTTGTTCAGTCTGTTATCAAGTATTAGATTTCTAAGGTTTGAGTTGAATTCGGACACATCAGTGTTAGGAATTCTATAGACTGCACCCACAGACAGGACAGACTCGGCACCCTTGACTCTGAAGCTGGCGAAGATATACTCCCCATAGCAGTCTCTAGTTCTAATTTCTTTTAAGCATGTTAGTTCTTGGTGGTAGTAAAGAGCAGTGCCACCACCTCTCTGAAGTTGACGACAGTTGTGAATTGCTGAGTAGTTAGGCATGTTAAAGAGTTGAGTAGTATCCTCTTTCAACCATGTTTCAGTAAGTATAATAAAAGAGAATTTGTTGTCAATAGCTTCAATCAAGGCACTAACATCATCGAAGTGTTTACCTAGGGATCTAACGTTCAAATTGATTACAGAGATATTGTGATTATGAGTTAATACATTGTTTACATCATGTGCTGCAAAATATCTGCAATTTAGATCATTAAAGTGATTATTGTCATAGATAGTGGATAAGAGGTTAAGTTCTGGGTCTATACTTGACTGCATAAAAAAAGCTGATTGCAGGAAAAACAAGGAAAGAAAGGCAAATTACAAGGTAGAAATAAGCTATAAAATAGGGAAAAAAAATGTACACAATACTGTACAAAACAAACACAAGAGGGGCTTACAGGGGTACAATGGAGTAAGGGAGTATGGCTAGGCTAGGCAACCTAGGTAATAAATGAGATTAAAGAAAAAACATATAAACATGGACTATACAAAACACAAGATATAGACATACAAAACAAAAATATAAACAAGACTAAGCAATACAAAAACAAATTGAGCAAAAATGAAAAATGAGGTAGATTGCTTACAAGTACTCTCAGGTACACTGTAAGTAACAATAGATAGATAATATATATCAATATAGATAAGAATGTCACGATACAATAAGATAAGCAATTACAGGAACAGATGAAAACAAATATGCTGTAAAATAGAAAGTAATTATAGCAAAACACAACAATATAATAATATAACAATACAATAAGAGCTTACAAAGTATTGAGTCTGCTAAATTAGAGAATAATTATGGCAAAACACAACAATAAATGCAAGTAAACAAAGGAACGGGGTGGATAAGCTTTACGTTAATGTGGAACTTATGAGAAAATGAATTATCTTTTTAAATCAAGAAAATGCTTGTTGGTTTGCATGCGGAGACTAAGGTGACTACACATTTGACTTGCATTCGAAAATAATGTGAAAATAAACCAGTAAGGCAAATACCACTAAACACAATAAATTCTATAATTATTTATTAAATAAAAATTTATGCATCAAAACAATATTCAGCAAAGTCCCTGACTATAACCCTAGTGAATGGAGGCACTGAAAATCTTCAATCAATAAAAGTGGATTCCTATGGTATACCAAACTCAAGACAAACAGATACCTTAATACCACTACCTGGCTCGATGTTGTTGCCGGCCTCCAGGGAGAGATGTTGTTCCCAAGTGGGTGTCCAGTCTACACTAAAGGTTTTTCCTTCTCTCTCAAGCCGAGAGAGCTGCCCTAGTATTCCTCCGCCTAGTTATCAATTACAAAGCAGGGCGAATTGAACAAACTAAAATCCTAATTACTGGTAAACCTTAGATGGTTGAATTATCAATTAACTGGTAGTAATTACATTAGTCATCTTATCCAAAGTTATATCAATTACAATAATTCTAGAGATCTGAATTTTGTACCTTGTGAATTAAATAATATGGATGGTTTTGGTGACCCTTGGACCCAGGGAGGTCAAGATTCATCCGCTTCCGAGACTAGTCCCCTCCTATTGACGTCACTGAAAGTGACTTACTCATTATTCCCCCCCTTCCCCGCTCAGCTCATTGCTGCCGTGTCTTAGTGGACGACTGCCGGAGTGTGATGCTCCTTGGGACAGTCCTCTGTCCTTTTCTAGCCTTGTGCTCCTGCTGCTGTCCTTTCCAATTGTGCTGAGCACCTTTTCCTTTTCCTTCTGTTTCGTTTTTCTCCCCCCTCTTCTCCTATCTGCTTGCCGTTTCCTGCCGACCTTTTGCTTGTTTTGATTATTCCTTTGGACTTCTTCTATTTTGACGTCCGGGTGCTTGAGGAGGCATACTCTTGCACCCGTAGAACTGTAGTACCCGACGTCGAGAGCGAGGGGAACCTTTTATTGTCAATCCCTCTTTCGTCACTGAACCTGATCTCGACGGACTGACGGTTCTTAAGGTGGCGTTTGTGGGGCGTATGCTCACGACGCACCCCTGGGAGGCCCCGGCATGATCGGCGATAGCTTCTTGTTGGGTGTCCTGCCTCTAATTGTGGCTCCATGGTGGGTGTGGGGGGCACATTCGTGAATGAATATTCCTTTTCGTAGCGATGATAAATTCTGTTTCAACTGTTTCAGCTGTACCTTCTCAGGCTCGTGGAGTGGGCGACCAAGCCCCCGAGTCGGTCCGTGTTGGAAGACCGGGCTCTGTAGCCTCCGCTGCATTGGGCCCCGACCTTGCTCCTCCTTTGACCTCTCTGACTCCTCCCCTCGGCTCCCCTCCCTCCTCTGTGGTTGGGTCGAGCCCCAGGCCCCCAGTGGTGACTACCTCGTCCCCTGGCGCGGCTTCGTCTCTCATTGTGACTACTGCGCCTTTTACCCCCGTGACCTCCGGGAGTTCTCACCGCCGTTCCCACCACGGCCGCACTCGCACGATCCCTTCCAGTAATAGTACTTACAACGCCTTGTTTGGTCCCGCTTCGTGGGCTAAATACTTTGATCTCCACCATCTGGATTCTACTCCTCCTGACGACTTCTCCCTCCATAAACACCTTGTAGGTTCAGTAGATGTCTCTGTTACTTTTAACTTCACCAGTTACGGTACGCGTGTCGTCGCTGCTCCTTCTCAGGATGCAGCTACTCGCTTAGCCGCTTTGTCCAGCATTGGCAAGACCCCTGTTTGGGTCTCCAAGAACGTTTGGTTAAATGCCAGTGTTGGCACTGTTCTCCTCCCACACCATGTTGCATCTGGTGTTCGGGACCTTAAAGATTCCCAGGAGGATATTAAACATATCCTCGAAGACCAAGGCCGTTCTGTCCTCCAAGTGGACACGTTTACTCGACCCCCTCGTGGTCGTCGCCGTCAGCCCCTTCGAGTTGTAAAAATCACCTTTGATAGTAGGGCCCTTCCGCCCTCTGTTATTCTTGCTGGTGTCAGATGCTCCGTTCAGGAGTACATTCCCTCTCCTAGACTTTGCAATAAGTGTTGGAAGTTCGGGCACGGTGTCCTCTAATGCACCAGTACTGTGTATCTGTGCCCCATGTGTGGGGACGATAGTCATTCTAAGTCCGAGTGCACTTCTCCCCAGGCTCGCTGCCTCAATTGCGGTGAAGCCCATCCTACCTTCTCACGCTCGTGTATGCACTACAAACTCGAGGAAGCCGTCCTCAACTTGAAGCACCGTGATCGTCTGTCTTTCCCTGAAGCGAGACGCCAAGTTCGTCGTTTCACCCCTTTCGTGGGCGTCTCATACGCTCGCGTGTTGCGTTCTACCTCTCCTCGTCCTTCCTGTCTTCCTCAGTCTCACAACCGTTTCCAGGCCTTAAACCCAGCCACACCCACAACCGTCTCCCCTATTCCTTTGCCTCCTGTCCCAGATGGTCTCCCTCCTGGTTCTCCATCTGGGATTTCCCCCCTTCCTACCCAGTCCGCCATGTCTCCTTTGTCTTCTTCCCCATCTCCCCCCACTCTTTCTTCCCGACCCTCCCCCCAGTCTCTTGACCCACCACGCCGCCTGTCGGTCCAGGCTGATATCCATCATCCTCCCAGCAACCTTCGTGTTGTTCGCTCTCGTTCCTCTTCTCCTGCTGAGACCATTGAGTCTGTCGCCCGGTACATTGTTACTGGAACGCCTGTCTCTTCGAGTCAGAAACGTAAGCCCGGCTCCTCGCCTTCTTCCTCTCCGGCGGGTTACCTGGTTGATGGGGTTCTGGGAGTTCATCTACTCCCCAAGCCCGGCCCGAGGCCAGGCTCGACTTGTGAGAGTTTGGTCCACCAGGCTGTTGCTTGGAGCGGCCCGCAGGCCCACATACCCACCACAGCCCGGTTGGTCCGGCACTCCTTGGAGGAATAAATCTAGTTTCCTCTTGAAAATGGGTAAGAAGGTTTCGCTTTCTTCCTCACCCCCTCCCTCTGACTCTGTCACTACATCCCCTCCCATTTCCATAGTCGAACCCCCTGTCTCTGATATGGAGGTTTCTTCCGCCCTCGATTCCCTCTCTGTTGCTGCTCTTCCTGAGGTGCACTCCCTGCTTTCTGCCCCCTCTCCTCCTTGCCTGCCCCTCTTAGTTGTCTCCTCCTCTTCCGGACCCCGTCAGTCCGCCTCTGGTCTGTTCTCTCGCTCCCTTCCCTCTTGCCTTACTAAGTTTACCCATGCCTCCTAACCCTGATTTTGCCGACCCTGCTCCTGCTCCTGCTCCTGATCCTGATCCTGATCCTGAGATTCTTTTATAAACTGTGTTCTTCTATACCTTTATTTATTTCTTGTTCTCTGTTACTGTCTTTTCTCTATGGTAATGTCTATTCTTCAGTGGAATATTCGTGGATTTTATGCCAACTTCCATGAACTCCAACTTCTAATTACACAGTTTACGCCACTTTGTGTTTGTCTCCAAGAACCAATGCTTGGTGCTCGTCCTGGTCACTTTCGTGGTAATTCCTTTCTCCGCCCCCCCTCCAGCTCTTGCTGGGGCCCATAACTCTACTGCTCTCTTAATTCGTTCTGATATTCCCTTCGTCCCCCTACTTCTTCCGTCCCCTATCCATTGCTCTGTTGCCCGTGTTTTTGTGGGTAAATGGTATACAGTTTGTTCCATTTATCTCCCTCCAAATGTCCCTCTTTCCCTTCCTGATCTTAAGCACCTCCTGGACTCCTTGCCAGAGCCAGTGCTCCTTTTGGGTGATTTCAACTGTCGACATTCCCTCTGGGGTGATGTTCTGACAAACACCCAACGCCGTCTTCTCGAACCGTTCGTCCTCGCTTCATCTCTATCTCTTCTGAATTCTGGTGAGCCCAGTCATGTAGACTCTCGAACTCGCACCCTTTCCTGTCTTGATCTTTCTCTCTGCTCGTCGTCCCTCTACTTAGATTTCGAGTGGCAGGTTCTTGATGACCTCCACAACAGTGATCATTTCCCCATCCTCGTTTCCTTTTTCTCTTTCCACCCTCCCCTCTCCTTCCCTCGGTGGCAGTTTGCCAAGGCTGACTGGTGCCTATTCACCCTCAGTGCTACTCTCTCTCTGACCTCTCCTCTCTGCCTCTTCCTCGCGCCCTCTTTTTTTATGACACTGTCTTAAACGCTGCCCTCAGCTCTATCCCTCGCTCTTCCTCCCGGTGCACACGGAAGCGTGTTCCCTGGTGGAATGCGGACTGTGCTCGGGCTGTCCGCTGTAACCGTGCAGCCTGAAAAAAACACCACCGCCAGCAGACGGCTGTTTCTTTTATTCTGTTTCGGAAGGCAAGTGAGGTGGCCCGTAGGACCATCCCTACTGCTAAACGTGAGAGTTGGAAATCTTATGTTTCCACCATTACGTCCGATACTCCTCTACCGCAGATCTGGAAGAAGATCCGTAAGATTGGGGGCAAGTTCGTTCCAGATGTCTCGCCGGTTCTCCACCTCCGTGGGACTCTTGTGGCGGATCCAGTGAAGGTCGCGGCCGAACTGGGTTCCCACTTTTCTTCTGTTAGCTCTGGTTCTCATCTTCCTCAATCCTTCCTTCTCTGTAAGCCTGTTCTTGAATCTTCTCCTTTAGATTTCCACACTCATCTCCGCCTTCCTTATAACGATCCTTTCTCTCTTTCTGAACTTCAGCCTGCCCTGGCCCTCTTCGGATCTACGGCGGCGGGCTCGGATGACGTTCATTATGAAATGCTTCGCCATCTCCCTCAGTGCACGTTTCAGTGGAGGTTTCTCAATCGACTTGAGAATGGTCCAGGATGGACCGAAACGTCGTCGTCCCTTCAACTTCTAGTGTGTGGTCTGGTCAACACGTTTCAGTATTTACTGAATCTGTATAACCAGGTCTGGGAGTCGTCGTCCGTCCCTGAGGACTGGCTCGATGCCGTTGTACTCCCTATTCGGAAACCAGGGTCTCTCGGTACGTCCCCCTAAGGACTTCCGCCCTATTGCTCTCACGAGTTGTGTTTGCAAGCTGTTTGAGCGTATGTAAATGTCCGTCTGATGTGGTTCTTGGAACACCGTCACCACCTCTCTCCTCAATTTGGTTTTCGCAAGTGCCGCAGCACGACTGATGTCCTGGTGAACTTGGAGGTCTATATTCGTACTGCTTTTGCTGCGAAGACCTCCGTTGTTGCTGTCCTTTTTGACCTAGAAAAGGCTTATGACACAACTTGAAGATACCATATTCTGTCCCAACATCGTTCTTTTGGCCTTCGTGGTAATCTCCCTCTCTTCCTTCAAAGCTTTCTCTCTCGTCGTACCTTTCGAGTCAGGTTTGGTACCACTCTCTCTCTGCCTCTTTTCGGCAGTGTGAAGGTGTGCCCCAAGGTAGTGTTCTGAGTACTACTCTTTTTCTGGTTGCCCTCAATGGTCTCCTTTCCTCCTTTCCTTCTGGCATCTTCTCCGTTCTTTATGTTGATGATCTTACTCTTTGCTGTCGAGGTGATGATTCGCCTCTCCTTCAACGGCGGCTTCAACTTGCGATTGATGCTGTTGGAAATTTCCAACACTAATACAATACTGTTGTATTATTATTAATTATTACTAAAATCTACTAATTACTGTAGTAACTAAAATTAACTAACAGTAGAGTTTATTTGAACTAATAATTGTATCTGTACAATAATGCTGGAATTCTTACGTAACCAAACGCCAGTATTGCGTCAGATTCTACCAAGCTAAACACATTTATATCCAGTGTGTTAGAGAATTGAGTGTGATTCTCTAAAAACATCAGTATTCCGTGTGATAATTATTTACCGATAACATAACTCCCAAATAATGCCAAATCGAGAGTTTTTGGTTATAATTGTTATTAGGTAATAAATTTAACGTCACGCGTGAATGCCATGGAGAGAACTAAAATC
Source organism: Procambarus clarkii (assembly GCF_040958095.1). NCBI lineage: Eukaryota > Metazoa > Arthropoda > Malacostraca > Decapoda > Cambaridae > Procambarus > Procambarus clarkii. The sequence continues at coordinate 31,958,986 of NC_091211.1, read as the reverse complement.
ATCTCCATTTCTCGTTTACCATCGTAAGACGAGAAAATAATAATATTTAGCTCCCTAGAATTACAACCCAGTCTTTATCAAAGCATTTTAGCCACAACTGCGCGAAATAATATTATTCGTGATAAATAATTTCTGTGGCGAATGCGAGACGCCGGGGAGGGGGAGACAGTGTGTTAGAGAATTGAGTGTGATTCTCTAAAAACATCAGTATTCCGTGTGATAATTATTTACCGATAACATAACTCCCAAATAATGCCAAATCGAGAGTTTTTGGTTATAATTGTTATTAGGTAATAAATTTAACGTCACGCGTGAATGCCATGGAGAGAACTAAATTCATCTCCATTTCTCGTTTACCATCGTAAGACGAGAAAATAATAATATTTAGCTCCCTAGAATTACAACCCAGTCTTTATCAAAGCATTTTAGCCACAACTGCGCGAAATAATATTATTCGTGATAAATAATTTCTGTGGCGAATGCGAGACGCCGGGGAGGGGGAGACGCCATTGTTGTGGTAGACGCCAGCTCGAGGAGAAGTCGCCTGTGTGCGGCGTGAAGACTTGTTGCGGAATTGAGCAACTCGTTTTGGTGTCAGAGTCTAGGATACGTTGTGGTGAATTGTCAGCAAGATTTAACCTGACATTCATCCCGGAACTAGTTAATTTGTTCTACGTGATCCATCGTGACCAGCCAAATAAGCGCGTCGACATCCAAGCCAAGCTAGCTGCCACGTGTTCGCCATTGTAGCACGAGAGCCTGGGACGCGGTTTCGGCAAGCTTCAACTTATACAGTGCCCTATCAGCTAAGTAGATATATAACTCCCTTTTGATGCATCATTAGAGATTGTATATGGCAGGGTAGCTTGTCGTCACGTCGAGCGACATAAACAAACCACATGTTAGTATTCTAAATTAATTTTATTCCCAATTTCTTGAATACAGATATTTAGTAGCCTAGTACATTGCTACGTAATATCCCTTAATTTACAGCTCGCGTGTGAGGAATTCCACGAGCTGTTACTTTACCCGTGTTATTTATCTCCCAGTGTTCTACGAGGAATTCCGGAGATCCCGAGGATGATTCGTAACTGATGTCTTTGAAAACGTCTTCAAGCTAAGACTTTTCGTATATCTTTAATTATTCAAATTATCAGTATTTTAATTATCATTTATAGAATGCTGTGTGCACTGGAGATAACACGTGTTTATTATAATTATTAATTTCTGATATTCATGATATATATTCTTATTGGTGACAAATTTTCTATTGATTCTCTAATTGGTCTTAAGATTAGGTTATTACACAATGAACTGGTGTACGAACCACACTAGTTCCTAGACATATATGAAGTTCTAGCAATAACCCCCCAATGTAGGTGTTTGAGGCTTTGATTCAAGTAAATTATTTATACAGCCCATTAATTATTCAAGTGATTATATTTCCTAATATTTATCCATAGTCACTGGTTCTTACAGGAATTTCTAATGATCACATTTTATTAGTTTCCCTCTTTACTATAAAAGCGGGTGGTCCTTCGTAATTGATTTCATTACTTTAATAATTAAATAAATAGAGTCAAGCCCCAAATGTCCCACAGATGCCGTGTCATCTTGGGCCACCAATCATGGCTTCAAGTTCTCTACTACTAAGACTTGTGCCATGACTTTTACTCGGAAGCGGGTCGTTCTTCGTCCCTCTTTGTCACTTTATGGTCATCCCCTTGAGTACAAAGATTCCACGAAGCTTTTGTGGTTATTCTTTGACACTCGTTTGTCTTGGTCGCCCCATGTCTCTTACCTCCGTGTGGAATGCTCTATAAGGCCATTAACCTACTTAAGGTTTTGTCCCATACTTCTTGGGGAGCGGATAGGCGCACGCTCCTCTATTTGCATTCCTCTCTCGTCCTGTCTAAGCTCGATTATGGTTGCCCTGCATACTCTTCTGCTTCTCCTTCTACTCTTCGCCATCTTGATCCTTTGCACCATACTGGGTTGCCCCTCAGCTCTGGTGCCTTTCGTTCCACTCCTACCCTCAGTTTGTATGCTGACACTGGCTTTCTGTCTCTCCAGGATCGCCGTGATCGCTACAGTCTTCGCTATCTAGCACGATCCTTACAGCATCCTCACTCTCGCCTCTATCGTGCTTTGACTTTTACCCCTCCTGTAGTTCCTCTTCACCACTTCCCTCTTTCTGTCCGTTTGTCTCGCTTACAAGATTCTCTTTCGGTTCGTATTGCTAATGTTTCTCCTCGTATTGTTCCCTCCTTGCCCCCGTGGAGGGTCCCCCTTCCCAAATTCTGTACTTCTCTAACCCGCATCACTAAAGCTTTTACCCCTCCTACAGTTCTGAAACGCCTCTTCCTTGAGCACTTTTCTTCTCACTCCCACTCCGTTCCCATCTTCACCGACGGGTCTAAGTCTGCTGACAGTGTGGGCTACTCTGTTGTTTTTCCTGACCACACTTATGTGTGTCGCCTTCCTCCGGAGGCTAGCATCTTCACAGCAGAACTCTATGCTGTTCTTTATGCTCTTCGTCTCCTGCTTTCCCGGGGGCAGTCCTCCTTCGTGGTAGTTGCTGACTCTCGTAGTGCCCTCATGGCTTTAGGGTCCTTTAATCCAGTCCACCCTGTGATCATCAAGATTCAACATTGGCTGTTTCTTATCTCCAGTAAATTTAAGTCGGTTGTGTTTTGCTGGGTTCCCAGCCATGTTGGTGTCTCTTTAAATGAGCGTATGGATACTGCCACTAAGAACGCTATCCGCACTTGTCCCATCTCCCATAAAGGTGTTCCTTATTCCAACTTTTACCCAGTTATTCATGCCTCCATCCTTGCCCGTTGGCAGCGTTGTTGGTCTTCTGTTATTGGTAACAAACTGCGTACTCTCAAGAGTCGTGTGTCCTAGTAGTCTTCCTCCTGCCACCGTAACCGACGGTGGGAAACGGCTCTGGCTAGGTTATGTATTGGCCATACCCATTTAACTCACGGTTACTTAATGGAGTGCCACCCTGCTCCCTATTGTCCGCATTGCATTGTCCCTCTTACGGTTGTACATATCCTTGTTGAATGTCCTTACTTTCAAGACGAGCGTTTGTCTTGTTTTCCGACTGTCCCCCGCGATCGCTTGTCCCTTGATAGAATTCTTGGCGACTCTGATACTTTTGATATCATTCGCCTTATGCGTTTTTGTTCTCGTATTGGCATCCTTGGTGACATTTAGCGCCTTCTGATTGTCCCGCACATTTGATGGTGCTACATAGCCTTCCCGGTTTGGTGCCTTCTATTGATAATTACTTACTTACTTACTTACTCATTATTCCAACAACTGAGAATGCTCTCGATACTTGAACAGGTATATTATGGAATACAATTTGAATGAAAACTTGAATTTCTCTAAATTACTGAATTTAACAAAAGATTCAGATTTTAACAAAAGTCTTGGAAGTATACGGAGGGAGATGGAAGACGATGGCGACCTGGCCTAGATCGAGTGTTGCCACGTCCGCCAGTCAGCTGATCTTGAACTAAAGGGAGTTGATTCTTCACTCATACGTGACGTTCAGTTAATTTACATACTTGACAACAGGAGTTATTAATTACGGTTACTCTAATACTTGAATGACTCAAAGTGATACTTTAAACCAAGGAGAGCTGGCAACCTGTTTCTGCCTGGCTGTTCTAATTCCCGAGGGACGACCTTCCTGCTTCCAAGGTGAGGTAGACTACCCTCTCACTACACTTTCTGGAATCTTCAATGTGGTCTCATGAAGTATTCATACCACAACTATAATGAATAATTTCTACAACAACCTAGTTTGTTACAACCCCCCCCCCCCTCGTATAAGTATCTTAATAAACCTTGTTTTTTATATATGAAAAAATGAAGTTTAATATCCAAACCCACAATAATAATCAGTAAATCCATGCCTCAATCCTAAAAGCTACCCTAACTAATAAAATGACAATCATCAGATTGTCCAGCAAACATCATAATATATACATTACCACTTTTGGCAAGTAACTCGACTGTCAGCTGACAGCCCAGCAATCATCCAACACCTGGAACCATACATCCTACACCTGACTGAACTAGCTAAATAAAAATATCCCTAATCTGTCAGCAAAACTAGCTAGTAAAATTCCTTGGATCTTCATTTAGCCAACACGTGTTCCCATCTAGAACATGAGAAATGAAAAACACAAACTGAAACTCAGTCTCACAGGAGAGGAACACTGAACTCGCTCCAAGTTCGTCCCAGTGTTCCACTCATCCATTTTATTAAAACAATGTCCACATGACATACTCTAAGACCTAGCAATCAAACACTACATATATCATTTATTAATCAATGCTACTACTAATATCACAGGTCATCGCTGAAGTTCAGCAAAAATAGTGTTCACACTAAAAGTGTCAATTGTTTATATGGTTCGCCCCTCTTGCTTTCAAGCACAAAACACGACATGACAACAATTTTCTAGTACCTGTTGTTCTAGGCACCGTGCAATAAGTTTTCATTTAGACAGTTATTTAACAAAAGTTTTCTATGTTTCAGATTTCCCGAATTTTCGTACCCTAATATCTCGGTTTCAACGTTTATATACTATATTTCTAAACTTCAGTTTACTAGGTTTTCCGAAGCGTTTCGTTCATTCTAAGGAGGAAAGATGACATTTACTTTTTCGTTCCACTATTGTCCATGATGAAAAAAAATCGATATTAGAAGCTGACGAGTAGTTGATAGTTCCATGACCATCAGTTGCTGACTGTAGATAATTCTGGTCCTCTTGCACTTTATCCAGTTACCGCTGAAGGACAACAGACTGTCCGCTATTTATTTTTATTTTTTTTACATGCAAGCATGCAAGTGAAATACAATAAATACAATAAAATAACATAGGAAACAAAACAAACAAAATAAGAAGCCACTGGCCAGAAGGACCGACAGCCCAGGACAACAATTAGCAAAACTGGAGAAACGCAAGTGAATCACAGCATACGTCAAGACTCAAAACATTAAACAATATATAAAACAATATATAAAACAATAGCAACAAGAAAGCAACGCAAGCAAGAAAACAAAACATAGTCACATTAGAAAACAAATCAAACAGAATTGACCGGCCGAAAGGACCGACAACAAAACACATCATAAGGTACAACATGAAATATAACACAAGAAAATACATAACACACACCAAGCCATAAAAATTAAAAAATAAATAACACAACATTGTAATACATTAATAGAACACACAGGGGAAAGAAAACAACACAAAAACAAAGACATGAATAAGAACACTCACCCCAAAACACCGCTCTCCCAACAAACAAAAGGAGAGGCATGGGCACATAATACATTAGGGCAAACAAAACGCCAGAGGGGCACACAACACTACACTTGGCAAAGAAACAGGAAGTTCAACGAGCATACTTGCCCGGGAACATGACCCGTGGGAACTGCACATTGAACGCCTTCCATCGCAACCACCCCCAAGGGTCATGTTCATCCACTGGGGACGCCATTTCAACCGGAACCCTGGCAACAAACACCCACAAACAGGGGACCCAGATGGTATCACTTCTGAGGCGAGTAATCGCCACTCTCCCCCACATCATGGGAACCCCTCCACAATGAAAGTTCTCCAGCTCGTCAGACAGAAATAACTCGGCAATTTCCGTCCAGTGCCACGGCGGCATCACATACGCCGGCAACACGTCCTCCAGGTCCCCAATGCACATCCTCACAGGAGGGGGCCGGACATTGGGCACCACCACAGGGACACCAGCGGCCACGGGCACACCACCAGACAATTGCAGAGAACCTGGGCGGCGCGCATCCTTCCGTAAGGTCACTACCATTCCACGCCCATCACCACCACCCACACCATCCCTGGCAGCGGAAGCCACCACACCCCACTGCGGAGAGTCCCCTGGCGGAGAAGGAACAGAAGGCACTCCCGAGACACGGGCACCAGTACCAGTTGGCACATGGACCTCTGCCACCACCAACCGTGGAGACATCGACGCATCCGGTTCCACACCGTCAACACCCGAAGACCCACAGTCACTGAAGTCCCCAACATCGGCCCAGGCAGAAGACAAACGCCGGAAACGTTTGGGCTCCGGTCGGATATCGTCAGAGCCGGACGATATCCGAAAGGCGGTATCAGAGGCAGACGATATCAGAGGCGGACCCAGAAACACGGGTACCCCCAGCCGAATTGACGCCCGACGCAGAACGGCAGCAGCCTCTACCACAGGGGGAACCGGGCCACACACAGCAGGAGGCTCCACAGCCACCCCAGCACCCAGCACATCTGGGACCCGAGTCGAGAACACAGGGCCAAGCACAGCAGCCGAAGACGAGGGAGAAGACGGCGATGTCTCACAGTGAGTACCAGGAAGGCCCACGGGAGCAGCTGGAGCGGTGACAGGAACAGGTAGACCATCCGATAGCACCGCAATCCCCGGAGGAGGGTCTGCAACAACCGGAGGAATGGCGGGCGACGCAGGGGGAGCCGCAGCAACTAACGGGACGTGCACCTCCCCATCCCAGGAGTCCTCGTTCAGAGGGAGCGGCGGAAAATCCTCCTCCCGGAACAAGTTGACAAGAGCAGCAGGGGCCTCAGAGCACCTGGCAGCCTGATGCCCTAACAGGCCCACGGAGTTCACACGCACAACAGGGGGGAAGATGGCAGCCCATGTCAAACTTGCCATGTCAACTCGCAGCCAGGCAGCAACAAACTGGGAGGGCAGAGACGCCCACACCACCTGGCGACCAAAACGGCAAACAACCCCAACAATCAGGGAGGGTCGGCAAGACGTCCTCACTCCATGGCTGTCAGGGCGCCACTCCAACTGTCCGCTAATTGAGTGTTGAGTGACCTGTGACAACTCGTGACGGGCTGCCGCCGGTCGGGTGAACCTCGCTAACAAGACGTGACTGATTACTCATCTTGTAGCCCACGAAACAGTCTTGATAGAAGAGACTGAAGCAGTAGCTAAACCACGGAGATGCAGGCGTAAACGTACAACGGTGTCTCTTGACGGAAGTAGCTGCAGAAGGCGTTGAGGTGGGTGGCATGTTGACAAAACAAGTGGCTCCCAATCTTCAGTCACCATGGTACACGTCATCTCAAGCGTTTCTTGATAACACCAGACTACTAGACCATAAGCACCATGCGTGTATACCCTTGTACAGTTGACCTTGGGCCGAGGGAGACTGTGGCCCTCCTTCTATGGCGAGTCGACTGCATGTACTCTGTAGGGAGCCCATGTCGTTCATCTAGTGTCCGCCTCGTTTCGCTTGCGTTACAATAGACGACATAACCATGGATCCATCGACGAGAATTATTAATACTGCTACATGCTGGCTCCCTCTTCTATTTTCCAACATTTACTTCCGGTCCACTTGCAATCTTGACGACACAGCTGGTGAGTGGTGATGACGTAGAGACGACCACCCACGATGATGTAGACGTTGTGGCTCTGGCAACTGCATCCTTGTAGACAGCATACTGAGCCAAGACTACCTCGTTAGTGACGTGAGGCGCTAGCTGGGTGTTATAAATAAATAGTGGTGGGCTTGCTATGGGGGTTCTATTAAGGGGTAAGGGTAGTTAGAAGACAGTTATCAAATATGGGAGAGCTAAAAGGCCCGGCCCCCAAAATAAACTATCCACAGTAATAATAACTTGCTACTAGACCATATATGTCAGTCTAAGGGTTGATCAATGCACTCCCACACAGGAAGAAGGGATACTCTGTTCTAATTTACTTATTTATTAACCCCTTAACAGCCCCCCATATACATTCACACCAATAACAATAATAATAATAACTTTACCACACTACCTTACGTTAAAAGCCTTGGTCCACATAAGCAGGATACAAGGTTTTACACAGAGCACAAGCTAGGGTAAAGCTCCACTACTGAATAACTTGAAGTTAGAGTCAGCTTAGGGTAGGGGACCACGTGGTTCCAATGGGACCCCCTTTAGAATAACTAGTAATATAAACTCTAAATACACCTACTACACACAAAATATACTACTCTACACATAGAACATGAGTATGCCAGATATTGAATAATGTACTTATCTTAAATAAGACACAGAAATAAGGAAACGAAGAGGAAGGGTAGGAGGTTCCTGTCCACACCATGCCAGCTCAGAAAAAGATGGAGTCTCAGTCTCCTTCCCCACAGCTACCGGCAGACTGCTCAACTAATCGTACTGCAGCCCTATACCAAGTTTACTCAGGTTTACTTTACAAATGATCAGAAAGTATTAGTAAACATAGTTGGTGCCTATGTTATTATTTAATAATCAACCCCCAGCTCAGTCTTTAAATGCTCTTTGAGAAACAAGAATAGTCTTACGTCTGGCAGGGAAGATACAAACAATGACGCATAGGGTTGCGTTCAGCTATACTATAGGAAAGTTTAATAACTCAATTTTGACCTCTGGTTTCCACTGAAGAACCCAGGGTCGTAACACTCCTCCCCCCTTCAGAGAAAAAAAAAATGTGACTACTAGAATAGTAGTCATATTTTTTTGTAAGAGTATACAGAGAATAAAAAGAAAAAAATATATGACAAAAAAAAATCAATCAAAAACAACAATTTCTCTGCAAGAAAAATACAAAGGAATTCTCTGAAAAAAAAACACATTCACAAAAACAGGGAAGTAAATAAATTGGACACGGAATATTTAATGTCACAGGAGAACCTAAAAAAAAACAACTAAAGCATGACAGTTGGTAAATGGCTTCCTGTGGCCTAGATGAATGTTATTCCGGCAACTTGGACAGAGCGTCGGCCATCACGTTGAGTCGGCCCGGTAGGTGGGTAATGGAAAGACTGAAGTCCTGTAGGTACAATGCCCACCTGAGGATGCGTTTATTCTTACCCTTCATCTGAGTGAGGAAGACCAGTGGGTTATGGTCCATGTACACTTCCACTATATTACCTGTGAGGTAAACTTCGAACTTTTTACATGTTTAACACTAGCGCCAACGCCTCTTTTTCTATCACTGAATAATTGTGATGCGCCTTGTCGAATTTCACAGAGTAATAATATACTGGGTGTTCCACTTGATCATCCCCAGTTTGCAACAACACTGCACCAGCACCCGAGTCAAACGCGTCCACATGAATTTTAAACGGTCGATCGAACCTTGGACTAGCAAGCACTGGGGCGGAAGCTAAGATCAAGTTCAAATTTTTAAATGCCTCTGCACAGTCTGATGACCACTTAAATTTAACGGCCTTCCGCAACAAGTCTGTGAGAGGAGTGGCAACACTGGAAAAGTTCTGACAAAAGCGTCGATAGTACGCACACATACCGATAAATCTTTGAACGTCCTTTTTAGACTTTAGCACTGGATACTCCAGAATGGCACTGATTTTATCTTGCCGAGGTAACACTTTTTCTTGGCCCACTTCATAACCGAGGTACGTCACTGTGCCTTGGCCAAAATGACACTTTTTAGCATTTAAGGTAAGATTTGCCTTTTTCAGGATTGCGAACAACTGGCGTAACCTAGCTATGTGGTCAGCCCAATTACTGTCAAAGAGCACAATATCATCTAAATACGCCCGACAATTTGGCACCTTAGCGAGCAGAGAGTTCATGTCTCTGGAACGTGGCAGGGGCATTACGCAAGCCGAACGGTAACACTTGATACTCAAAAACACCCTCGGGTGTCACGAACGCAGTTAGTTGTTTAGCACGTTCAGTAAGTGGGATTTGATAATAACCCCTCGAGAGGCCGAATTTCGAGACGTACTTGGTGTTTCCCAGCTCGTCGATGCAGTCCTCGAGGAGGGCCAGCGGATAGGCATCCACAATGGTCACCTTGTTGAGCTGCCGATAGTCGGTGCATAATCGCCAGGAGCCGTCTGGTTTGGGGACCAAAAGGCAGGGCTAGCACCAAGAGCCCTGGCTCCGCCGGATGAGGCCGTGTTGGAGCAAGAAGTCGACCTCCTTCCGTACAATGGCCTTCTTTTCTGGACTCATCCGATAGGGTTGAAGGCGAATGGGAGTGTAGTCCGTCAACTCGACATCATGGCAAATGGCATCAGTCTGGGTTGGGACCTCCCTGAACAGACTGGAGAATTCATCAACCAACGACTGCACCTCTTCACGTTGGGCCATCTGCAAATGGGACAGTCCCTCCTCCACAGCATTCACAGAACTAGAATTATCGAAAATGAGATTAGTTGGGTCCCCAGAACAATCATCCCCTCCCTCACTGGAAATGGAAACATTGGTTAGTGCAATGGGCCTGGGGCCCTGGAACTTCTTCAGCCGATTTACATGTACGAGCTTTACCTGGTTACGTTTGTCAGAGTGCCTCACTTTGTACGTGAGGTCCCCAGTCTTTTCTGTCACAATGTAGGGGCCTTCGTACTTGTGGGACATAGTGTTCCCTAGTTGAGGCTTTAATACCAGGACAGGGTCGCCAGGCTGAAATACCCGTAACTTACCCGTAGCATCGTTTCGGTCTTTCATCTTTTCTTGGGCCTTCCCAAGATACTTTAGTGCAGCCGCCTTGCAGTCCTTGAGTCTCTGGTAGTGTTGCGCAAAGAAAGCCGAACCTTCGGTTAACGTTACGTTCCCTAACAGATTCTCCTGTAACATTTGCAAGGGTCCACGAACTTTATGGCCAAAGACTAACTCAAAAGGAGAACAACCCAGTGAACTTTGTAATCCCTCTCTAGCTGCAAACAAAACATACGGTAAATTCTCATCCCAGAAGGTGTGGGAACTCTTGCACGATGTCTTCAACATCTGCTTCAGAGTTAGATGGAAACGTTAAATTACCCCCTGACTCTGTGGATGGTATGGGCTGGAAACCTTATGAGCTATTCCATGTTTCTTACAAAATTGCTCAAAAATATCAGACTTAAAGTTAGTACCATTGTCAGTTTGCACGACCCGAGGCAGTCCAAAAGTGGAAAAAAATTGCAACATACGAGCAACAACAGTTTTTGCTCGGATGTTCCTTACAGCAAAAGCCTCTGGGTAACGAGTAGTGATACACATCATCGTGATTAGGTAAATATTACCAGACTTAGTTCTAGGTAATGGTCCAACACAGTCCATTACCACATGAGAAAATGGTTCCTCTGGCATGACAATAGGCCTTAGAGGAGCTTTAGGTGGAGTCTGGTTTGGTTTCCCAAGCAGTTGACAAACAATACATGCATTACAAAATTCTGCCACATCGCTTTTCAGCTTGGGCCAGAAAAAATACTTTAAAATTTTGTGATACGTAATATTAATACCTTGATGTCCCCCCATAGGATCATCATGAGCAGCTGCCAAAACTCTTTCTCTATAGCAGGTCGGCAACATAACCTGGTGGACTACCTCCCACTCATTTGACAAGGGAGCACTCTGTGGTCTCCATTTTCTCATCAAAATCCGATCATTGTAGTAGTACCCAGTTGCTGCATCTACAATTTTCTCCCTAGAGATGGCTGTCTCATGACAATATGCAAGAGTGGGGTCAGCTTTCTGTAACTCACTCAAGGAGGCATCTAGGCCTTGGTCAAATGCCATTGGCCGAGGCTCAACAGTGTTCTCCACCTCCCCACTACTCTCAGTAGATGGCGGTGGCAGGCTCTCCACCATGTCCTCGGCCACGTCATCGAGTCGGGCCATGAATGTGTCCGCGAGGTCCACTTGGTTTTCACCACTCGGAAAGTTCCTCGTGTCCTCGGGATTTACCACCTTGGCAAGCACAGGGCTGCCCTTACATTTAAGTCCCATAGACCTGGTCACTGCGCACGTAGGGTACACAACATTATCCTCTGTGGCGGGTGGATCCAGGCAAACCTTAGAGGTAGGCAACATAATAGGCAGTCTGGAGTCCCCTACCTTATCCCCTGCTAACTCATTACCAACTATTACATCAACATTAGGGAAAGGTAGGTATGAAGTGACTCCGACTGTACAAACACCCTTGTGGAAATCAGATTCCAGGGTAACCTTATGGAGGGGTACTGCTCAAGTATCACTAGTGACACCCTCGACCAGTACCACCTCTCCAGTGTTGAGAGTGTTGGCACCTTGCAAAGCACTCTCTAACATTAAAGTCTGGATGGCACCGGTGTCTCGGAAGATCACCACGTCCTTCCAGGAAGAACCCTCAGACAAAAGTAGTCTCCCTTTCGATAAGAATGGGGTAAGCAAGTCCAACCACTGTGGGTTGGAGGTCTTACTCCCTAACCCTTCCGAAGGCCTCAAGCCCTGTGTCACAACTAGAGCATTGGGTCTTTTTTCCAGGTACAGTTGCCAACAACGGCTAATAGTGTGGTTTTGACGTTTACAGTGACCACAAAAACGTCGGGGAGAAGAGACATTACTAACAGAATTACCCTTCGGTTCACCCTTAGGTGCCGTGGGGCTAGACACTTTAACGGGGTTAGTTATGTCTGAAACAGAAGGTGCATTAGTTAAAGGGTTAGAATGAGCTGGTCTGGACTGGCTGTGGGTATAAGTTTTGTTACTCTGAGGGGTACAATTATTTTTATTGGGCCTTTTGCCCGCCAATTGGTAGTTTTCTGCCAACTTGGCCAAATCCCCTATTTTAGAATTTACCTCTACCCTTCCTCTAATATACTGAGCTACAATGTCTGGCATACTATCTATAAACAGTTCGATTAACATAGTATTCTTGAGTGCCTCGTATGTTTCGGCTTTAGCCGAGCGAATCCATTTATCAAACAATCTAATTTGATCATTAGCAAATTCAGTGAGCGGTTGATTTAGGTTGCGATTTAGGTTGTGAGTAGGCCTAAGGTTGCGATAAGCTTGGCGGTGAGCTTCAGGAGTAATTTCATATGCCCGCAAAATACGTTCCCTGACTTTATCATATTCAAAACACTTGTCGTCAGGCATGTTTATAAAAATATCTTGTGCTTTACCCCTAAGTCTTCCCTGTAGGATTTTCACCTACTCCTCCTTTGGCCAGTTCATGGACATGGCCAATCTCTGAAAATGGTTGAAAAACCTTTCAGGGTCCGACTCGGAAAATTCAGGCAAATTATGTTTTTTCTCATAATGCCTGGGGGTTTGAATCCCCGGCAGGTGGAGGTCCAGTGGCATTCGCTCTAATTCTAGCCTCCTCGGTTTTGAGTCTTTGCTCCTCTAATTTTATTTTTGCTGACTCTAGAGCTAATTCTCTATCCCTATGATTTGCACTTTCTGCTTGGCTAGGCTGGCATAAAGGTGTATCACTTGCCTTCACTATAAAGGTGTATAGTTCTTCATCAATACAATGCTGTAATATTTCATTCACCAAAGTCCACTTTTTATCTACGTCATTTAATTCTAGGCCAAATTCCTTGCCTAACAATACTAAATTAGACCTGATAAGTTTCTTTATCTCTACTGCTGAAGGCTCCCTTGCCAGTCTCTGCATTTCAGATGACATCACTAATAATTTTAGCTCCCAGCCAAAGAAAAAATTAAAAAATAAAAATTGGAAAAAAAACAAAAATTTGCAAGGCCCCTAACACAAGGCCACACTAACCTTAATCGTGAAGGGATCCAGCTGGGTGTCCAGTCAGTGCAAGAATGTCCTTTGCTAGATGAGCTGGACCCTAGGCTAGCACACAACCGTTCTGCGGAAAACAAAAAATTTTAGTTTTGGCACTCAAGAATCTAATTTTTTTACACTTATAATGTTCCTCCCGGACTGGTCAACCACTTGTTATAAATAAATAGTGGTGGGCTTGCTATGGGGGAACTGGTTCTATTAAGGGGTAAGGGTAGTTAGAAGACAGTTATCAAATATGGGAGAGCTAAAAGGCCCGGCCCCCAAAGTAAACTATCCACAGTAATAATAACTTGCTACTAGACCATATATGTCAGTCTAAGGGTTGATCAATGCACTCCCACACAGGAAGAAGGGATACTCTGTTCTAATTTACTTATTTATTAACCCCTTAACAGCCCCCCATATACATTCACACCAATAACAATAATAATAATAACTTTACCACACTACCTTACGTTAAAAGCCTTGGTCCACATAAGCAGGATACAAGGTTTTACACAGAGCACAAGCTAGGGTAAAGCTCTACTATTGAATAACTTGAAGTTAGAGTCAGCTAAGGGTAGGGGACCACGTGGTTCCAATGGGACCCCCTTTAGAATAACTAGTAATATAAACTCTAAATACACCTACTACACACAAAATATACTACTCTACACATAGAACATGAGTATGCCAGATATTGAATAATGTACTTATCTTAAACAAGACACAGAAATAAGGAAACGAAGAGGAAGGGTAGGAGGTTCCTGTCCACACCACGCCAGCTCAGAAAAAGATGGAGTCTCAGTCTCCTTCCCCACAGCTGCCGGCAGACTGCTCAACTAATCGTAACACAGCCCTATACCAAGTTTACTCAGGTTAACTTTACAAATGATCAGAAAGTATTAGTAAACATAGTTGGTGCCTATGTTATTATTTAATAATCAACCGCCAACTCATTCTTTAAATGCTCTTTGAGAAACAAGAATAGTCTTACGTCTGGCAGGGAAGATACAAACAATGACGCATAAGGTTGCGTTCAGCTATACTATAGGAAAGTTTAATAACTCAATTTTGACCTCTGGTTTCCACTGAAGAACCCAGGGTCGTAACACTGGGTGACTGGTGTATTGTCACCAACCCTAAGTAACCAATTGGTTAGTTACTGGGTCTGGTGGTGACTTTGTGTAACGTGCCTTCCCCTAGATCTTTGCAGATAGGGTTCACATGTAGCTGAGACAACCGGGTAGGAGTACAAATCAGACTTGGGAAAGACAGACAAGAACATGGCGGAAGCATGGGTATACTCTGGATTTGTTGGAAGTTGGAAACCCCAGAGCAAGGTAATCTGCTATCTGAGTTAAGCATAGCTAAGAAATCCACATCACTGCCTCTACAGGAAAATCTAATGAATTCTAAATTATACTAACTAAGGAAGTTGCTTTAACCTTTACACTACAGTGCGAGATCTCGTCACCTTAGGGTGACGAGAGTGCACTTGACTACTAATGAGAGATGACAGAGGGTCATTCTCTCCATCTGACTCGTAACCTGAGTTATCAGCCAGCTCTGCTGGGTCAGGAATTAGATTTGCTGAAGGCAATTCCAGTTCCTCCCTAGCATGATAAATCTTTAATTTATTAACGTGGACAGTTCTTTCCACCTGATCTTAAAATACTCCCATTAGGACAAAATTGACAAGGCCTGCTTTCTTGATCAATCTGAACGGCCCCCGCCATCTAGGAGCTAGTTTCCTACTCTGATTGGCGGGTGCAGTTTCATTGATTCTCAAGACAAGGCTGCCCTCCTTCAATTCCAAAGGTCGTACATTTCTGTCATAATAGTGAGCATAAAGACCCCGTGCTCTCCTTGAAGCCTCAGCTGCAACTCTCCAAGCATTCCTTATTTTGTTGAGAACTTCTGAAGGATAGTGATCTCCATATGCAACATTGTGTCTGTTAAGCAGACCTGGAGGGAAATTACATGATTGACCAGTGAATAAAAAAAGGGGTTGGGTATTAATAGACTGGTGGATAGCCGTATTCAGAGCCAGTTGCACATAGGGCAGATGTTCGTCCCATGAGTTCGCATCTCGTTCAGCAAGGATTGCAAGCATATCTTAACTGAACGGTTGGTACGTTCTGTCATCCCGCTTGCCTGAGGGTGGTAAGCTGTTGTAAAGGCTGACGTTGTCTCCAATATTTTACAAACTTTTCGGAATATGTGTCCATTAAATTCCTGACCTCGATCTGAAACTAAAACTTTAGGAGGCCCAAAAACAGTTACAAATCTATCCAAAAATGCCCGGGCAACAGTACGAGAATCTTTTGGGGGGATGGCTATCAAGGTGGTGTATCTGTACAGATTGCCCACTAATACCAACACATACCGATTGCCTGAATGGTTGCAATGGAGATTAATCAAATCAGCCCCCACTCGGTCTAGCGGTTCTGAAATCTCTAGAAATTCCTGAAGTGGGGCTTGTACCTTAAGGGCACCATTCCTCCTTTGACAATTGGAGCAAGTCTTTACGCAATTGATTACTGCAGACAACATATCCGGGAAATAAAATAGAGATTTTGCTTTCACATAAGTTTTAAAAATACCTGGGTGACCTGCAACCTTAGATGCATATGCCAGCTTTAATGCTGCCGATCTCAATTCGTCTGGAATAACTAGCTGGAATACTGCTCGATCTGCCTGACTATTTATATAATACAACACTCCCTCCCTAAACTCAAAATCATGTATTGGCAATTTACGATTTTTGGACGGATAATTTCCCCCTTCCAAATATTCAATAATATCTTTCCACTTAGGTTCATTCATTTGGAATTCTCTCATTTTAACACTGGAAATATTTTCGATATTTACATTTACGTTAATAGCAGCGATGTTTCTGCTTAATGTATCTCGCACAACATGTGACGGTCCAGATTTGTAAAGAATCTGGAATGAGTGTGCAGACAGTTCGTGAGACCAACGTGACATCCGTGGGCATTTCGTGCGTTTCTTAAAAATGTGTGTTAATGCTCTGTGATCAGTGTAGATTACAAAATGGCGTTGGAAAAGATAAGGTTCGAAATATCTAACTGACTCTACCACTGCGAGCGCCTCCCAATCCGTGGCCGAATAACAAACTTCTGGTCCTTTGACCTTCCTACTGAAATAGACCACTGGATGCATCAAACATCCACCAATTGCTATAACACTGGCGTCTGTATGTACTTCCTACTCTTTATCAAAATCTGGCACTGCCAATACTGGTGTTGTACTGAGTTGACTTTTCATTTTCGCATACGCTTCATCATGTTAAGGCTTCCAAACGAACTTTACATTTATCCTTGTTAAATCGGTCAGGGGTGCTGATATTCGTGCAAAACCCTCAATGTGCCGACGAAAGTATCCGGCTGCACCCAGAAACCTGCGCACGTCCTTTGCTGTTTTTGGGGTTGGCATTTAGGCAATGGCGCGGCAAGAGTCAGGGTCAGGCCTGATACCGTCTGTGCTCACCTGGAACCCCAGAAATTTGAATTTCTGAGCGGCCAGAGTGCATTTCTGTACACTTAGTTTGAAACCAGCTCGGTCTAACAAGGTCAAGATCTCAGTCAAGTCTTGTAAGTGTTCGTCAAACGTCCTGGAATAGATTACCACATCATCCAAGTACGCCAACGAATGCCTACCCAAAACTGGGCTGAGAATAAAGTTAACGGCCTTCTGAAATGACGACGGCGCTGTCATGAACTCGAATGGCATCCGGAGAAATTGATAAGTGTGTCTGCCATCAGAGAATGTTGTTTTTTGCCTGTCTTTCTCAGCCACCGGTATCGCCCAATATGCTGACTTGGCATCGAGAGTGGAAAAGTAATTAGCAGCTCCAAATTGATCTATAATCTCCTGTATACGGGGCAACGGATACTCATCACCCTTAGTTATTTCGTTTACCTTCCGGTAGTCCACACAAAAGCGATAACTACCATCAGGTTTGCGAACTAACACAACAGGAGACAGCCACGGTGACGTACTTGGTTCTATCACATCCTGTCTCAACATTTTCTGGCACTCCTCCCTGATAGTTTTCTTGGCCTGTTCCGGCAGCCTCCACTCCTTGTGTACACAGGCAAATGATCACCAGTTGGAATGGTGTGCTCGATGCTATCAAGGAGACCAATCTGGTCATCCTCTGTTGCAAACAATTTCGGGAATTTTTGCAAAACTCCCCTCAACAATTTTCTATCTGCCTGCGGAATATGTTGCAAATCGAGCGCCGAAATTCTTTATCATAAATTTCATACTTTACATACTTTAATTTTGATGGTGTCATATTTTCTGTTATATTTAAAGCACTACATTGTGCTGTGATGGGTGGCGTCTCGGCTGACTCATGGTGAAAAATTTCCGTGTCATCCACCATAGTTCCCTGAGATACCCTATCACCTGCCCTGAATCGAAAAGTCTTATGAGAGAGATTGACTACCCTCTCACTACACTTTCTGGAATCTTCCATGTGGTCTCATGAAGTATTCATGCCAGAACTATAATGAATAATCTCTACAACAACCTAGTTTGTTACAGTAATTGCATCTATGCATGTACTTTTCCTAAATAAAATATTATAACTATAATTATTATTATAAGTAAACCTTCAGTGTTGTTGTAATTGCTAGTTGTGCTAATTAAGCTGACAATGGAGGAACAATTTGCTGTGTTGGTGGAACATCCAAATTTTGGTGAAATTATAGACTTGAAGAAGTCTGCGATGTTGTACATGGCTGAAAAATTAAATCTGACAGTTTCCAAGAGAATGTTAAAGGTTCAGTTAGTAAGAGTCACACACATAGTGGAGGAAGAGAAACTTGACGAAGAGTGGTTAGAGGAGTTAGAAGAAGAGTCAAGTGACCAGGTGGCAATTCTAAAGTTAGAGATGGAATCTAAGCTAGAGATGGCTAAGTTAGAAGCAGAGAAACAGAGGTTGGAGATGCAGAATCGCCAGGAATAACTTGAATTGGAGACTCAGCAGCAGATGCTGGAGGCTCAAAACCAACAAAAACAATTGGAGCTTGAAGCTCATAGTAAACAGCAACAAGTGGAACTTGTAGCACAGAACAGAAGGATTGAGGCTCAGCCGCAACTAGAGGAAGTTAGGCGGCAACAATTGGAAGTTCAACAGAGTATAGCAACAAATAATAACAGATTAGAGAAAGAGAGAATTGCAGCAGGGCGTGGTGACACTGGTAATCATACAGATAGTACTGATAACTCTTTAAAATTTAGGAAAAATGTAGATTTACCTCAATTCAATGAGGTGGATTCAGAAATATTCTTTTTGCATTTCCAGACATTAGCAGTCAGTATGAATTGGCCTATGGATCAGTGGATTGCCATCATGTAAGGACAATTTAAAGGGAAAGCCCAGGAAGTTTTTGCATTTCTTCCTGCCGCTAATTCTTTTGACTTTAACTTTGTTCAACAGAGCATCTTAAATGCATACCCATAGACAGAAATAGAGGCCCATAGACAGAAATTTAGAGGTATAAAGAGAGCACATGATCAGACCATTTCTCATTTTGCAAGAGTTAAAATTAATCATTTTGATAGATGGGTAAAAGCACTTTCAATTACAGATTTTGAGACTTTGAGAAACTTCATAGTGATAGGGGAAATTTTAGGATGTCTACCAGAGAAATTAGCATTGTTTATAGCTAAACATAAACAGCCCAATGACATTATGAATCTATTCAAGCTAGCAGACGAACACGAGTTACTCACGAAGGTGCCTTTTCAAGCCCAATCAAATACTTATCATTCTTAGAGTAATTATCATGTTCCTAAATCTCATGTTTTCCAGGCCAGACCAGACCAGCTAACCCACTTACTCCCCTGAACTTTTCTCCCGTAAAATCAAAGTTTGAGAAAAATCAGACATGGTTGTCACCCTCAAACAATGTAGTGTCTAAACCTGCAGTTGGTTCGGTTGTTTTGACCACTGGCAGATATTGCACGCATTGCAAGAGAAGACGTCATGTGGTTAATTCCTGTTATTCCTTGCATCATGAGTTGAGACTTACCTGTTTGATTATAAGACGGTGGTTGCAAGCAATTAAATCTAATGTTGTTCCAGTCAAGCCAAATTGGATGACTGATTTTAGTCATTATATCTGTTCTGGTGAAGTACTTTGTACTTCTTTTTGTACTTCTGTACTTCTTCTTAAGATCTTTTCCCTAAAGATGATGTCAATACATTCCAGTGATGAGTAGAACCAGCAACAAATGAGCACAGATGCTGAACAAAGTCGAAGAATTTGAGTCTGTAAACAACACTGCTGCTTTTACTCCCACCAAGTTCAGGCTGTGTCCAGCACAGGGGATATAGATGGTAAACTCATTGAATAGATGAATTTTGGATTTTTTTATTGTTTCCGCCGGAAGCGGCTAGTTTATTGTGCACCCCATACTCATCCTGTGAGCGGTAGCGCAAAAAGCATTACAGAGGGCACAAAAGGTCTTTATCAGGCCTCATCTTACATTATTACATAAAAATTTCATCTATCTTTCACACCTTATAGTTACAATGTCAGCTAGTTACCGAGAAAGTGTTATTTCAAGAGCTATATATTTACAGTAAATCATTATACATTAATGGTAGGTCTTATCGCTAATACATAATAATTGAGTCTCGTCGTGGACGTGGTGGTGAGCAGACGTGTTTTGATTCGCTCTGCTACTGGCGTCTGGTGGGTGGACGTGTTTGTCGTCGCTGTTGGCATGCGTGTTGACGGATGGGCGGATAACGTCACGCTGGGGGTGGTATATGTGCCATCATAGGCTCCTACACACCTCCACTAAAGCGGAAGGAGTCCATAGGACTCAAGTTTAGTTGTCATGCTGCTCCCGACCTTGTATCCACCACGATCTTCGATGTGTTACAGATCAAGCAGGAAGAAATTTTTGGTTACCAACCACTGCCAGGGAACAGGGTGGTGTTGAAATTTGAAAACAATGTGGCGTTTTCAGAGTTTCTTAAGAAGTATGATGATGACATTATAAGTTTACCTAATGGGAAAGGATCAATACAAGTGATTAATTTGAGCAAAACGTTTACATACGTTTCTGTGAGGGATGCGCCATTTGAAATGTTGAATGGAACTATTGTACACATACTGGAACAATATGGGAAAGTGGACAATGTTCGTTTTAATAAATATACCAATGGCCCAGGGAAAGGGTGTTTTAATGGAACACGAACAGTAAAGATGGAACTTCACCGTAATATTCCTTCATCAATGTCAGTAGCAGGTCATTATATTAAATTTATATACAATGGCCAAATGCAAACTTGTTTTAAGTGAGGGCGTACTGGTCACATGGCTGCTGCCTGCCAGGTGGAGGCATCAGAACGGATCAACATTTCTCATGAACATGACTTTCCGCCATTAATAGAGGATAGTGTATCAGGAAATGAATCCAATGTTGTAAATACTGTAGTTCCAGGTGAGGTAGATGAAGTAACCCACAACTCTGTAAGTGAAACGTCTGTGGGAGTGACTCCCAGTGCGAATGAGGCCGGTGAAGGTAACTTAGTTCAGGACGATGAAGGTAATGCAGACAAGGAGGGTGCAGGTGACACTGCTCAGGACGCTTTACCGGCTGTTGGTAGCCCTGGTGAGGGTGAGGTAAGTCTGGACACTGTACATGTGGACGCCCATAACATAGGCGCTGACGCTGCGAAGAGCTGCGAGGCTGGCGGTGGTGCTGACCTTGGTGAGGTGACGATGGAACAAGTGTCATCCTCTACATCCAGTTGACAACCAGTTGACAACAGTTGACAACAGTTGACAACAGTTGACAACATCCTAGGTTGTCAACTGGATGTAGAGGATGACACCATGGAGGATAGTGATGTAGAAATGTCTGTGCAGAGGGCCACTCCACCCTCTTCAGTAAGGTATGATAGAAAGGGTAGGGGTAGTGTGAAGGCTGGGGGTGTGAAGGCTATGGGTGTGAAGGCTGGTTCTGTAACCAGTCACGGGAAGAAACGAAAAAAATTTACTCGGAGTATTGATCTGGAACGTATGAAAGACTACGCCGCTAAATTAAAAGTCTCTGAAAAAATTGAGCAGGTTGTTGCCGTTGAAGTTCACCGTGACCAAGGCCCCGAAGAGTCACCGAAACGTAGCGAGGGCACCGTACAACCGGTGAGTGAGGATCATGGTAGAGAGAATAGTGAAAAAACATGGTGGGATCTTGTGGAACATGAACAGAATCGTGACGCGAGCGCAAATATTAAACTTAGATTTCGGAAAGGGAAAGATGACACTAAGATAGTGTCAAGTGCGATAATGATGGATAACGAGTAATTTGGTTTCTCTCAAAATTACATTCGTGAAGCCTATTAATTTTAATTGTGCTACTTTGAACATTAATGGGCTCAATTGTAGAAATAAACAGTTGCAGCTGTTATCATTGTTTAAATATCATAATTTGGATGTACTCTTAGTGCAAGAACACAATGTACAAGATGTTAAGAAACTTGATGTGCTGCTTGATTTCTTTGAAATATTGATAAATCCAACGGCCTTGTTGAAAGGTGGTACGATGATATTGATTGCTAAGCGAGCCCACATCAAGGTTCTTAATACTGAAATGGATGATAATGGTAATGTTTTATATGCGAAGATTTCCTTTTTTGACACAATAATTCCTGTACTTAATGTGTATGCTCCCTCTGGCACCCGCAGGAAGAAAGAGAGGGAGGACTTGTTCTCTAACGAGTTATTATATTTTTTTCAGAAATGATACGCGTAACGTTATTTTTGGTGGCGACTTTAATTGTGTCACTTCTATGAGAGATTGTAGCATTCAGTCGAACGCATGTGTATCTCCTGCTTTAATTACACTTTTGAAATGTATTGGTCTCAAGGATGCAAATAGCATTAACGGAGGTGTATATGAATACACATATGTTCGCCAGAATTATGGTTCTAGGCTTGACAGATTATATATGCACTCGTTCCATGATAAAATTAGTTCTTGCAGTACTGTTCCGGTCAGCTTTTCAGATCACTGTATGGTTGTGGTGAAGCTTGTTATTGACGATCAGGTTAAAGTGGGGACAGGGTCATGGAAGCTCAATTGCAGTCTGTTGCAGAGTAGAGATGTAATTGATAATTTTCAAGTACTGTGGGAACATCTGGTTGGGCAAAAATATAAGTTCAGATGTCTGTTGGAGTGGTGGGACATGTGTAAAGTTGCATGCAAAAGTTTCTTCGTGAAAGTATCCAAACGAAAGGCTGCTGAAAAGTATGGTCTGTTAAACTTATTCCAACACAGACTAAAACAACTTTATATAAAGGTCAATATGGGATTAGACAAGTATGAAGAAATTACCATTTTAAAAGACAGAATTAACAAATTGAGGGATGAAATATCTGAAGGAGTCAATGTTCGCCTCCAGATTAATGATAGGATGTATGGTGAAAAACTCTCTCCTTATTTGTTAAGTAAAGTCAAGAATAACAAGGGTACAGCACTTGTGACTAGTATTAAAGCAGGTGATGGGACGGATATGACAAATACGGATGGGATTGTATGTTATGTTCGGGGTGAATTAGAGAAATTGTACAAAAAAGTGAACGTAGACCAAGGTATGCGGGAGTATTTCCTTGGAAAATGTCCACGGGTTTTAACCCAGGATGACAACACGTCATTATTGGCAGATGTAGATAAGCAGGAGGTGTGGAGTGTTGTCAAGAGTTTAAAGAAGGGTAAATCACCTGGCTGTGATGGGTTCCCGGCGGAATTTTATTTCTATCTATGGGATGTCATTGGTAAAGACTTTGTACAAGTGGTGCAGTATAGCATACAGCATAGGAAGCTTAGCATGTCACAATCTCATGGGATTATTAAGATGATACCTAAAACGGGTGATTTGCATATTCTAACGAACTGGAGGCCACTTTCCCTACTAAACCAGGATTATAAAATAGTATCGAAACTGTTGGCAAATAGACTTAGGATTGCAATGGATAAAATTATATCAAAGGAACAGTTTTGTGGTGTGCCTGGAAGATCTATAATCAATTGTAATAATGTAATTAGGGATGTTGTGTATTATGTGTCTGAGAATAATGTTCCTTCCTCCATGATAAACCTCGACTGGTCGAAAGCCTTTGACCGTGTTGATGTTCAGTTTGTATTAGAAATATTGGATAGGGTGGGAGTGGCACAAGAATTTATTGATTGGATCCGTATGCTTTATAAAGAGTGTCGGAGCAGCGTCTGTATCAATGGAGTCTTAAGTAAACCTTTTTCAGTTGAACGATCTGTACGTCAGGGATGTCCCCTTCTAATGATTTTGTATGTTATATTTCAAGAGCCACTGTACTTGGCAATAAAAAGCAATGACTTTATTGTTCCACCTCGTCTTCCTAATGCTATGACACTTCCTGTTGTTGGTTATGCAGACGATACAACTATTTTTGTGTCGACAGAAGACTCGGTGGTGAATGTTCAGAATGAGTTAGACAACTTTGAACGAGCGACAGGTGCTGTTATTAACAAGAACAAAACGTGTATGATGGGTCTTGGCAGTTGGTGTAATAAGGTTAACTGGACAGGTTCAGGGTTCAAGGTAGTGGAGTCTATTAAAGCTCTTGGGATTTGCTGGTGTAAAACATATGAAACAACATTGGTTACGAATTGGCAAGTACTATGTGGGAATATAATAGTTGCAACGAATATGTTGTCAAATAGGAAACTGACCCTGTTTCAGAAGGCTGTAATAATTAATTGCAAAATTTTGTCTAAAGTGTGGTATCTGTCTCACAGCTTTCCCATAGACAAGAAAAGTGCTATAGAGATTGACAAAACTATTTTTAGATATGTATGGTATGGTAGATACCAACCAATTAAACGAACTACACTATGTAAAGGTAAGAAAAACGGTGGAATAGGAATACTGAATGTGTACCATAAGTCATTGGCAATCTTATGTGTTACTTTTAGAAAGGAGATAATGCAGAGGGATAGTGTAAATGCACTAGGACATTACTATTGTAAATTACGTGTTAGCTATTTGATACATATACCAGAGTATACTGACCTTGCCTTTATTTCACCGCACTTTTATTCATGTGCAGTTGATGTTCTCAGGCGGATTTGTAATATTGAAGGTTTTTAATGATGAACAGTAAACAAGTGTATGATGTTATACTACCGAATATAGTTCCTAGAGTAGAGGAGGCATATCCACTCTTTAGCTGGCAAGTAATATGGGCGAACCTTCATGTTAAATTTATTGCCCCAAAACAACGTGAGCTATTGTATCGCTATATTCATGAGACCCTTCCTACTAATGATAGGTTGTTGATGTTGGCCATTAAGGACAACAATAGGTGTGACCAATGTACTGAAATTGAAAATAATATGCATATATTTTATTTCTGTAAGCAGAAAGTTGTTCTTGTAAACTGGATTAGAGACACTCTTAAAGCTTTATGTGGACCAAGTATTAGAGTGGAGTTAATGAGGTTTTTAATGTTTCATATTGACATAAAATGCAAGAAAATTAGGAATACAATAATTATGTTACTTTCTGATTACATTTTTTGTGTGTGGATAGGCAGGCAGGAAGGTTACTCAGTAGACAAAATATTGAAGTTCTTGCGAGGCAGGATCAGGTATAACATTTGGGGTTTAAGGCTCATGCTCGGTGATGATATAGAAAATTGGTTTACTGCGGCTTATATAAAATATATATAAATGTAATATTTTCCCCTGTATTTTAATGTAAGTTTATTCTTCAATTTTTGTAACTCGTTTATAGGGGTTTTCTAAAAGATCTTGTTCTGTACTACTGAAACACTTGTTCACTAAGAATTGTAATGTATAATTGCCTTGTAACACTTATGTATATGTAATTTATATTGTATTTTTTTAAATAAAGATAAAAAAAAATACTGTTACATACCCCTGTTGGATACGTATATAAATAGTAAATAATTTACTTGTTCCATGCATCATTACTTGTATGTGCTTATATGTTATATTTTGGTATGTGCTTATATATCATTACTTGTATATGCTTATATATTATATCATTACTTGTATGTGCTTACATGTTATATTTTGGTAATGATCATCTGGTTGACCATACCGTGGAATACCGTTATATATTTTTTTTGTAATGATCAGCTAGTCAGCCTTACCGTGAGAAAGTTATATTTTGTAATGATCATCTAGTTGGCAACACCGTGAGACACATTACTTCCTGTTATGTTGGGCAGTTGCCAGCAATTTCCTCTCTTATTTTATAAATATAACTGTATTATATTAAACTACGTTACCTCTCTTTATGCATGTAAATCTTTTCATTCTTAACTTAGTTAATTAATGATGACCTTATTCCCATTATATGGCTCCATTTAAATAAAATTAATATTAATATAATTTGTCATTCGACATGTTGTGAGGACGCGAGATCGGCTCCCGCCGTGAGAACATTAATCAGTATCTGGTAGACCCCCGGACGATGTACATCTAGGAGTTAAGTGGCTGTTATGTATATATATATTTTGTTCTGTTGTAGTATATTAGTCTGTGGAGACATAATTTTATTTTGATTTACATGCGATAGTGCCCATCTGTTGATTGATATATATATAATACTGATAATTAACTGAAATATTATGGGAATATACAAGTTATAGTTTTATATGTGTAATTACTTATTACTTTGAGGTGTTTAATTCTAATTCTTGCATGTACGAACCATGGGTTTATACTGGTGACACCTTTAAATTACAGCGGCTTTCTATGTCCCTAGACCAATATATATTCTTGTTGCTGTTAAGTGTCACGAGCCATAAAGAACGGTTTGTAAAAAGTACAACTAGGTGAGTACATAAATTCGCCCTCACGCACACAAACGCCCTTAAGCGTGCGCGCGCGCACGCACGCACGCACGCACGCACGCACGCACGCACGCACGCACGCACGCACGCACGCACGCACGCACACACACACACACACACACACACACACACACACACACACACACACACACACACACACACACACCAAAGCTACTACACAGTCACATCAGGAGGAAGACAACAGTGAAGGAACAGGTGATGAAACTTAGGGTGGGCGAGGACAGGTACACAGAGAATGACAAAGAGGTGTGTGAAGAACTCAACAAAAGGTTCCAGGAGGTCTTTACAATAGAACAGGGAGAAGTCACGGCGCTAGGAGAGGTGGCAGCAAACCAGGTGACCTTGGAAAGGTTCGAAATTACAAGAGATGAGGTCAAGAAGCACGTATTGGAGCTGGATGTGAGAAAAGCTGTTGGGCCGGATGGAATCTCGCCATGGGTATTGAAAGAGTGTGCAGGAGCACTTTGCCTACCACTCTCCATAGTGTATAGTAGGTCACTGGAAACGGGGGACCTACCAGAAATATGGAAGACTGCTAATGTAGTACCAATATGCAAAAAGGGTGACAGACAAGAGGCACTGAACTACAGGCCAGTGTCCTTAACTTGTATACCATGCAAGGTGATGGAGAAGATTGTGAGAAAAAACCTAGTAACACATCTGGAGAGAAGAGACTTCGTGACAACCCATCAACATGGGTTCACGGAGGGTAAATCTTGCCTTACAGGATTGATAGAATTCTATGATCAGGTGACAAAGATTAAACAAGAAAGAGAAGGGTGGGCGGACTGCATTTTTTTGGACTGTCGGAAAGCCTTTGACACAGTACCCCATAAAAGGTTGATGCATAAGCTAGAGTAACTGGTAGGGCGCTCCAGTGGATAAGGGAGTACCAAAACAATAGGAAGCAGAGAGTTACAGTGAGGGGTGAGACCTCAGACTGGCGTGAAGTCACCAGTGGAGTCCCACAGGGCTCTGTACTTGGACCTATCCTGTTTCTGATATACGTAAATGATCTCCCAGAGGGTATAGACTCATTCCTCTCAATGTTTGCTGACGACGCCAAAATTATGAGAAGGATTAAGACAGAGGAGGACAGCTTGAGGCTTCAAGAAGACCTGGACAAGCTGCAGGAATGGTCGAACAAATGGCTGTTAGAGTTTAATCCAAGCAAATGTAATATAATGAAGATAGGGGTAGGAAGCAGGAGACCAGATACAAGGTATCACTTGGGAGATGAAATACTTCAAGAGTCCGAGAGAGAGAAAGACATGGAGGTTGATATCACGCCAGACCTGTCCCCTGATGCTCATATCAAGAGGATAACAGCAGCAGCATATGCCAGGTTGGCTAACATAAGAACGGCCTTTAGAAACTTGTGTAAGGAATCTTTCAGAACATTATATACCACATATGTCAGACCAATCCTGGAGTATGCGGCACCAGCATGGAGTCCATATCTAGTCAAGCATAAGACTAAAATGGAAAAGGTTCAAAGGTTTGCCACCAGACTAGTACCCGAGCTGAGAGGTATGAGCTACGAGGAGAGACTACGGGAATTAAACCTCACTTCGTTGGAAGACAGAAGAGTTAGGGGGGACATGATCACCGCATTCAAGATCCTCAAGGGAATTGACAGTGTTGATAAAGACAGGCTGTTTAACACAAGGGGCACACGCACAAGGGGACACAGGTGGAAACTGAGTGCCCAAATGAGCCACAGAGATATTAGAAAGAACTTTTTTAGTGTCAGAGTGGTTGACAAATGGAATGCATTAGGAAGTGATGTGGTGGAGGCTGACTCCATACACAGTTTCAAGTGTAGATATGATAGAGCCCAATAGGCTCAGGAACCTGTACACCTGTTGATTGACAGTTGAGAGGCGGGACGAAAGAGCCAGAGCTCAACCCCCGCAAGCACAACTAGGTGAGTACAACTAGGTGAGAACACACACACACACACACACACACACACACACACACACACACACACACACACACACACACACGCACGCACGCACGCACGCACGCACGCACGCACGCACGCCCTCATGCCCACGCACAAAGGCATACACATGTAGTGGCGGTGGCGGCTGTGGCTTCTTCAGCTATATCTTACTCTTGTTGGACCCCATTTAGATTATCCAGTTCAGTTTTGGTTGCTATACTATAGAATGGATATAAATTCCCTAGAACACGTCCAGTGCAGGATGACAAAGTTAATCCTGCAAACATTGACGAAGCTTAAACTACATTCTCTAGGAAAGGCGAAGAATTATGAGGTGACATGATAGAGGTGTACACGTGGATGAATAGGCATAAAAAAGGAGATATTTATAAAGTATTAAAAGTATCAACACAAGACAGAACACGAAACAATTGGTATAAATTGGATAAGTCTAGATTTTGAAAAGACCTGGGTAAATACTGGTTCTGTGACAAGGTTGTCGATATGAGGAACCAATTACAGGGTATAACGTATTTGACATAGGATCCCTTGATTGTTTCAATCATAGCTAGCTAGGTTAGACATATATATATATATATATATATATATATATATATATATATATTGTGACGGTAACGCGTTGGTGTTCGGCTGTTTAAGGCTAGGGGTATGGCCTCGTCACATAGTTATAAAAAAAAAATAGAAAAACTGGAACTTCGTCTGTGGTAAGGTAAGGAGAAGACACACAAAACACAAGTAAAACTTTAACAATGAAATTTTAATTACGTTAAATAAATCAAAACATGAAAATAATGCACAAACAAATATGTATAATAAAATCAATGAATCAAAATAATAAGAATACTGAAATGACACAATGAAAAGTTACGTTAAGGC
The DNA here is from genome assembly GCF_040958095.1 of Procambarus clarkii. Taxonomy (NCBI): domain Eukaryota; kingdom Metazoa; phylum Arthropoda; class Malacostraca; order Decapoda; family Cambaridae; genus Procambarus; species Procambarus clarkii. Next base: position 31,929,655 of record NC_091211.1, on the reverse strand, counting down.
AAAATAACAAGAAGTGCAACAAAAGTTAAGTGGGAGGTGCTGGAATATTGGCTTAAAGCCACCACCTCTCTCAGTACACGCTAACGTCTAGCTGGGAGGAGTGCTGGCTACGAAAGCACGGAACATTCTGAGGACTGATGTTGGGGCGACCCCAGACATCAGGTAGTATTGGGGGCGAGTGCAGGTGCAGCCAGACCGGCGACCAATCAGCGGAGCCGTAGCGATCAACGGGTAGTTTGGTGGTTGGAGTTCGAACAGGTGGCTGGATGCATACGTTTCTGCTCACCCTTGCAAGCCTTGCTGGTGTTGTTGTCGTTGTTGGACATTTCTTCCATAGTCTTTTTATATAATTGTGAAGACGTAATTTTGGAGGGAAGAGCAGGCTCAATCTCTTGAAGGAGATTATCGTCACAACTCTCCCCCGAAGCCTGCGGTTCTGGAAGAAGTACGTCGTTATGTGGTGGAGTATTAGATGGAGTTGCTTCTACTTCATAAACTCTGGAGAGATCATGGGCTAAGATGTTGTCAGACTCTTGGTATAGCGTGTCTCCAGGTTGAATTTCTGCAGTTAGCAAGCCCATAGTAGAAGACGTTGAGATGAGAAGTGGGCGTGCTGCAGGAGGTGTAGGGTGGTGTGGTCCGTATTGATGGTGGACCGAGCACTTTTCAGGTGTGGAGTGAAGTGCTGAAGCTTCAGGATGAGGAAGAGTAGCTCCTTGCCAATTGTTCCGTCGTTCCTTGTAGCAGTAGTCGCTGACAGGTGTATTCTTCTCGCCTCGTTGCTGCATCACGACACCACCATCGTCGGTACCATTGGCGTCGACATGGAGGATGTAGGGCTTATCTGACGAGGTGAGAGTGGAATTAGAAGAGGGCATAGGAGCACGAGTATTATCCTGAAAGCATTTGGGAAGATCATTAAGGATTTTGGAATTAGAAAGCGCCGACTCCTTGTCAGTGCTTTCGGGAGAAGAAGCCGGGATGGTCTCACTGTGGATGTAGGGTTCTGTGAAGGTAGAACAATTAATCAAGACAGTGGGAGGAGTACCATTATATTGCTTCAGGAGGTTGACGTGGCACAGCTGGGTCTTCCGCCGCCTATCTGGAGTCTCTATGACGTATGCGTTGTTGTTTCTGCACTCTTTGACGCAGTAGGGTCCTGAAAATCTGTTTTGTAAAGGTGAACCTGGGATAGGGAAATAAGCAAGGACGAAGTCTCCCGGCTTGAATTTTCTTACTTTGCTGGTCTGGTCGTAATGAGTCTTCATTCTCACCTGGGCTTTCAATAGATTATCATGGGCAAAGCGGTGGACTCTCTCTAGAATGTGTTGAAGGTTTTGAAGAAACTGGGGCACATTCTGATGCTCACTGAAGGTGGCATCTCTGAGAGAGTCTTTGAAAGCCTTAAGGGGAGTACGGCACTTACGGCCGTAGAGCATCTCATAAGGAGATACTCCTAGGGACTCATTGGGGAGACTTCTGAAAATACACATTATTAGGTCAATCTGCTTATCCCAATCCTTTGAGGTTTCACTACAAAACTTTTTCAAGAGTGCTTTGATGGTCTGATGACTACGTTCAAGAGAACCCTGTGAAGCAGGATGATAGGGGCTGGACAATACCTGTTTGATGTTGAACTCCTCCAGTGTCCTTTTGAAGAGATCACTGGTGAAGTTGGTGCCACAGTCACTTTGAATCTCCCTGGGAAATCCGTATTGAGTGAAGATCTTCAGTAGATGTTTGATAACCGTAGCAGCCGTGATGTTCTTCACTGGAACTGCTATGGGAAATCTGGTGGTAGGACACAGGATGGTTAGGATGTAGGCGTTACCTGAACTGGTCCGAGGTAAAGGACCAACACAGTCTATTATGAGTCTGTGGAAAGGTTCCGCAGGCACCTGTATGGGAATCAGTGGTGCTCTGGGAATGGAGACGTTCGGTTTGCCTGCCATCTGACATGTATGACACTGTTTTACGTACCGTTTGACGTTGTTTACCATACCTGGCCAGTAGTAGTCTTGACGAATCCCATGGTAAGTCTTGTTGAAGCCGTAGTGGGAGAATGCTCCATGGGCCAGGTGTAGAATACTGGGCCGCAGGCTGGTGGGAATCACAAGTTGTTCGGTGTTGGCCCAATCGTCCTCCTCCTTCAGTTTACTGGGTCTATATCGGCGGTAGAGCAAGTCGTTCTCTAGGAAGAACCCAGGAATACTGTCGGGTTGAGTCTCAGCCTGGAAAAACAATGGTGTTAAAGTAAGATCTTCCCTCTGCAACTTACGGAACTCCAACTTGGTCAGATGCGGGGGTAGTTTCTGAGGGTCTTGAGGGACAGCGGTAGCAGTAGAGTCAGCTGGCTGTGGACGTGCGGCTTGTGCACGGGTGGTCACGAGAACCGGAGGAGAAACTTCACTCTCTTGAACCTCTGCTGGAACATACTCAAGAATAGGGTTACTTGGCACAGAGTTACACACCTGGGGTTTGTCCATGACGATCAGGTTGGTTGGTTGCAGGTCTTCTGCCAAGTCGTTGCCTAGGAGAAGTTGCACTCCAGGCATGGGAAAAGGCTTTTCCCTGACGGCGACTTGGACTTCCCCGTTCACGTAGGGACAATCCAGGTGGACTCTGGCGAGAGGGTATGGAGTAGTAGCAGTGAGGTCAGTGATGAAGACCGTTTCCCCGGTGTAGACTATGTTGGGCACAGCCGACTTCAAGATGATCGATTGTAGAGCCGCTGTGTCCCTCAAGATCTTCAATTTGAAACGTCCCTCCGGATTTGAACCGTTGGCAGAGACAGTTCCAGTATACAGGTGGTTACTGAAAAGAGAAAGATCATTAACATCAACACCAACATTCATCACAGGCTTACCGGACTTAGGAGGAGTTGGTTTGGGTCGTTGTGGGTCAGTGGTTCCCTTGTATTGAGACTTACCACACTTGTCTATGGTATGTCCATAGAGTCTACAATACTTGCAGTACAGTTGTGAACCAGCTTGATCGGGGCTCACCTTCTCGTAACTGTACCACGACTTCTTACTGGAGGATGGTTCAGGTGTCAGCCGGTGGATGAGGCTGTAAGTGTCAGCCGACTTAGCACACTTCAGGTAGTCGGTTTCTTCTTTATCTGCTAAGTAGAGGCGGACAGGAGGCGGCACACGTCTCAAGAATTCTTCAACAAGCATCAGGTTGACGAGTTCTGTAAAAGTAGAGACATGTGCTGCTTCCAGCCATTTCATGAAATACCTCCGTTTCGTGTTAGCAAACTCAAGGAAGGTAGTGGTACTTGCCTTCAGGTGGTCACGGAATTTCCTTCTATAACTTTCAGTAGAGAGGAGGTAGGCGTCCAACACTGCTTGTTTCAGAGTGTAGTAGTCATTCTCAGACGCCAAAGTACTGAGTGTGACTGCAGCTCTACCTGTAAGATGGACTCTGAGAAGTGTGGCCCATTGGTCGACAGGCCAACTGAGTTGATTAGCAAGGGTTTCAAAGGTGGTAAAGAACACATCAACTTCTGCTTCTACAAAGGATGGCATTAACTTACTTGCATGTGATATATTAAAACTGACGGGAAGATTGGCAGTAGCTTGTTGGCGTTGAGTGAAGTGGGAAGTTTCCAAGGCGATTTCACGTTGACGACACTCTAGAGCCAGAGTCGCTTGTTGCTTGTCATGTTCGCGTTGTATTTCCAACTCGCGTTGTTTGGTTTCAAGCTGTACTCTTTCACGTTCACGGAGTAATGCGACCTCGCGTTCGTGTTCTTCTCTCCTCAAGGCAGCTTCGCGTTCTTGTTCGTCTCTCCTCAAGGCAGCTTCACGTTCTTGTTAGTCTCTCCTCAAAGCAGCTTCGCGTTCGTGCTCTTCCCTTCGTATGGCAGCTGCTTCTCTTTGCTGCTCACGTTCAATCTTGGCCAGCTCTAGTTTAAGTTTCATCGTAGCCAAGTCAGTTTTCTCTGCAATATAGTAAGTTTCATGAGTTTCAGAGTCTATCTTACCTTGCTCTAAATAGTAATCCAGCAACAGGTTGTGTAGGTCATTTTTGTTGGCTTGGTAGGGAACTTCTAGTTGATACTCATGTGCAAGAGTTTGTAGTTCAGTCCTCTTGGCACGACTTAAAGTCCCTATTTCACCTGCTGGATTTGCACGGAAAGTTTGGAGACGAAACATGGTGAAATTAGCAAATAAAGGTACACGAATGTTCAATAATGAAATGTCAGAAACAGGACAACGTGGCAACTGGTACCTATCCTGTGTGATCTTTAACAATTAACGTTAAGTGAAAGATATTAAATGATTAAATTAAATCAAGGGCGCAGGAAATCTTGTACCCGGTACTCATGTAAGAGAATAAGGGCAAGAAAATCCTACTAACAAATGAAACAAAGTTTCGAAAACAAATGAAACAGTTAAATGCTTCAAAAGTAAAATTGGTAGTCCAAGGATGTAGGCATACCTTGCCAAGTCTCTATAGGACATAAAGCAAGTTTTTCCCACTGAATTTAATATGATACTTACAGAATTAGCGAACTTTTGTGCTCTGAAAAAATAAGCTAATTCCCTACCGTTGTATGTATCATCATCTCTGACTGACGTGTAGGGGTGCGAGGTGTCAACTGGTGACGAGAACTGCTGCTGAGGTCCCAATTCAGCAACTAAAGTTCGAGCTAGAGGAACTATGGCCCTCTTTGTCCTCCTACAGTCAGATTGCAGAAGATTGGGTACTCTTGACCCGGGGCAGACCACAGTACCAGGGTACCAATATGATGATCTGTCAGAATGAGAAATATTCAAGGGACATAGATGGTAAATACGAGTAATAACAAGGAGGGAGAGATGACCAATTAAGAGTATGACTGCGGCCTACAGTCACCACGTAATCCAAAGTTGTCTCACCTTCACTATATGTTACTCTCGTAATGCACAATACACCGCACCTTATAAAAAATGAAATTGAATGAAAAATAGTAAAGCTACGTTAACAAAGTTAAATACGCTTACCATAAATTACCACTTGGCACCAGTACCTGAGTGAGGCTCCCGGACAGGCCCCCATATATCTTGTGACGGTAACGCGTTGGTGTTCGGCTGTTTAAGGCTAGGGGTATGGCCTCGTCACATAGTTATAAAAAAAAAATAGAAAAACTGGAACTTCGTCTGTGGTAAGGTAAGGAGAAGACACACAAAACACAAGTAAAACTTTAACAATGAAATTTTAATTACGTTAAATAAATCAAAACATGAAAATAATGCACAAACAAATATGTATAATAAAATCAATGAATCAAAATAATAAGAATTCTTAAATGACAAAATGAAAAGTTACGTTAAGGCAAAATAACAAGAAGTGCAACAAAAGTTAAGTGGGAGGTGCTGGAATATTGGCTTAAAGCCACCACCTCTCTCAGTACACTCTAGAGTCTAGCTGGGAGGTGTGCTGGCTACGAAAGCACGGAACATTCTGAGGACTGATGTTGGGGCGACCCCAGACATCAGGTAGTATTGGGGGCGAGTGCAGGTGCAGCCAGACCGGCGACCAATCAGCGGAGCCGTAGCGATCAACGGGTAGTTTGGTGGTTGGAGTTCGAACAGGTGGCTGGATGCATACGTTTCTGCTCACCCTTGCAAGCCTTGCTGGTGTTGTTGTCGTTGTTGGACATTTCTTCCATAGTCTTTTTATATAATTGTGAAGACGTAATTTTGGAGGGAAGAGCAGGCTCAATCTCTTGAAGGAGATTATCGTCACAATATATATATATATATATATATATATATATATATATTTTTTTTTTTTTTTTTTTTTTTTTTTTAAATTTGTGAGGGTACCACCTCTGGTGCCAATGTGGGGACCCATAGCCTCGGAGAAGAAAATAAAAAGTATTCAGAGGAGACCTTGTGGTCTCTCACTGAACACCAATATTATCCTCTCCTACCACCCCCATTCTTTTGTATGTACACATATATATTTACTTTATTTGAACTTTGTTACAAAAAAGGAGTTACATATGGGTTACAAAGATGGTTGTCATAGGTTGTCGAGTTCCTCCAGCTCCTCAGATGGCGGGCAGGAACCCTGGATGCAGTGCGCATTTCCCCTCTGTATCGCCACACTGAGGCGCTGGAAAAGAAAGCTTATATATATATATATATATATATATATATATATATATATATATATATATATATATATATATATATATATATATATATATATATATATATATATATATATATATATATATATATATATAATTATATATATATATATATATATATATATATATATATATATATATATATATATATATATATATATATATATATATATATATATATATACTGTGGGTGTAGTGTGGGGTGGCAAGTTTTTGAATGGATTTCGAATATATGAGTCCATTTTAATAAGCGCTGCCACGTATGGGGCCAATAGGCCTTCAAAAGTTTCCTGGATTCTTGTTCTTAACTTCTTATGTTCTAATACGTGTTGTAAGCTATGGGTTGTTTATCCTTTTGGCTGCGGCTTGCTTCATTAGCATTGGACAGTGTATTATAGAGGCTCAGAGGTTTGTACATCAAGGTTCATGTTTGCAATGTTACAGAGTTTCATCTCACATGCATTTAATTTATGTTTTTTTTATTTAAAATGTTTTTGTTGATTTGTTTCTATATTTTCATAAATAAAGCATGATCACTGTTTTATTCCAAGTTTTACAATACTTTTACAAGGTTTAAAATATAAAGTTAAATACTTCTGATTTTCATACATACATTAAACCTTAATATAATGTCATAATAACGTTACGATTGCATGTAAAAAACATTATTCTGACGTCATTCAAATGTCATATTTATGTTGTGCTAACATAAATTGGATTGTTTAAATAAATTAAACATAATTAACAAAATGTTGACTGATTTTTTTTAAATATAAAGCATTAAAACTTTGTAAATGCATAGTATACACTATAATTTTTAACTTTTTACACATATCTTAAAAAAAAATCTCAAGAATATATGCTTTTAGTTATCTCAAATACTTTTAATAATGTCAGAAAGACGTATTTAAATCTATAGTTACAGTGTTACCTTACTGCTACCATTTAAAAACGTTCACAACGTTTTGTGTTTGCTGGGACACTGGCCTTACACATGAGGCATACACTGGCCTTACACATGAGGCATACACTGGCCTTACACTTAGGGCACACACTGGCCTTACACATGGGGCATACACTGGCCTTACACTTAGCGCAAACACTGGCCTTACACATGGGGCATACACTGGCCTTACACTTAGGGCACACACTGGCCTTACACATGGGGCATATACTGGCCTTACACATGGGGCATACACTGGCCTTACACATGGGGCATATACTGGCCTTACACATGGGGCATACACTGGCCTTACACATGGGGCATACACTGGCCTTAGACTTAGGGCATACACTGGCCTTACACTTGGGGCATACACTGCCAATACAGCATAGGGGATACATTAGCCTTACACTTAGGGCATACACTGCCAATACAACATAGGGCATACACTGGCCTTACACAGAGGGCATACATTGGCCTTAAACATAAGGTATACATTGGTTTTAGACATGGGGCATACACTGGCCTTACTACATAGGGCCTCCCAGGCAGAGTGAGACGTAAGGGCAAGTCTCCTTACACCCATTGCCTTTATTCACTCAGCAGTAATTAGGAACCTGTGTGTTAATCGACTGTTATGGGTGGCATCCTGGGGAATGGTCATATGCTGCATATATCCCAGGTATACTCGAATATCCCACAAACGCCACAAGGCACAGCACGAGGAAAATAGTGCTTTCCTTTGATAATTTATTCATCATTGCAGAATATATTGTGAAGGTTTTTCAGTCATTGCTTCTAAATTATTGCTGTGTTCAGATCCTCCTTTGTTTTGTCTTGGTAACTTGTGTCTGGAGGCTGTGAGGAACGTGTTGGGTAACTTGTGTCTGGAGGCTGTGAGGAACGTGTTGGGTAACTTGTGTCTGGAGGCTGTGAGGAACGTGTTGGGTAACTTGTGTCTGGAGGCTGTGAGGAACGTGTTGGGTAACTTGTGTCTGGAGGCTGTGAGGAGCGTGTTGGGTAACTTGTGTCTGGAGGCTGTGAGGAACGTGTTGGGTAAATGAGTCAGTCAGGTGCTGTCACAGTGAGAGATTGTGTTAGCTGGAGCTCTGGAGTAACATTATTATTGCATTAATGGAAGGATTAGTTAATGATTTGGTGAGTTTGGTTGGAGCTCTTAGAGCAGAGATGGATTCCCTGCGGGAGGAGGTACGACGGCTGAGACTTCGAGAGGAAACGAAGGAGGAGACCAGTGTTGACGAAACCTCATCGTGGAGAGTAGTGAAAGACAGGGATCTTAAGAAGACCTTGACAAGGCCGCCTACAGACGCCCTAAGGACGGCAAATTCATTTGCCGTGTTGGAGAACGAGTGCTGTAGTGCGCCTGCAGCGAGGAAATCAGCGAGGAACCGCGGAGCGCAGGCCCCTCAGGCTGCTCAGAAAGTTAGGGCGGTACCGAAGCGAATTTTGGTTGTGGGAGATTCCCAGGTGAGGTATTTAGACAGAACGTTTTGTGCCAGAGATAGGGGGAACAGATTAAGGGTTTGCTATCCGGGAGCTGGAATTGGTGATATTGTTGAAAATATGAATGATATTATGACGGGAAATGGGAACAAACCCATTATTTGTATTAGTGCAGGGGGTAATGATGTTGGGCGTGTTAGGAGTGAGGAACTAATACAGAGATTTAGGACAGCCATTGAATTAGTTAGGAGCAAGGGAGGAATCCCGATCATATGTGGCATTCTTCTAAGAAAGGGAGTGGGAAATGAATGGATGTCGAGGGCACTTGGTGTCAATTGCCGGCTGGAAAGATATTGCAAATCAAATGCAATATCTTTCATAGACAACTGGGAACGCTTCTATGGAAGAAATGAAATGTATGCTCGTGATGGGGTGCATCTATCGAGGGCTGGGGTTGTTGCTGTTGCGAACTCGTTGAAACCAGTGGTTAGAGGTGTTTGTTTGGGTTTAATCTGTTAGTAGATAGTGGTATGGGAATTGATTTGGAGGAAGGAGGTAATAAAAGTATGTGTTCGTGGGAGAAAAGAATTGGCAAAATGATCAGGGAAAGAAAAGGGCCTCAAAATAACAATTCACTTAGGATATATTACACTAACAGTAGAAGTCTAAAAAATAAAATTAATGAATTAAATGCTCTTGTCTGCACAGAAAAAATAGATATTATTGCACTTACCGAAACGTGGATGAACGTAGAAAATAGAGAACTATTAGCTGAATATCAGATAAATGGACTTAAACTATTTCACACAGATAGATATATTAGACGAGGAGGGGGAGTAGCCATATATGTTAGGGACAATTTGAAATGTAGTCTCAAAGAGGGAATCAAAACTGAGCCACACACAGAAACTATTTGGATAGAATTAAACGAAAAAGCAAATAATATTATAATAGGAGTTATATATAGGCCACCAAATTTAGACAGAATGGAAGCAAAGCATCTATGGAATGAAATATCTAGGGCATCTAGATCTAACAGTATTTATGTCATGGGTGACTTTAATTTTAGTGGAATAAACTGGGTGAACAAAGCAGGGAATAGTGAAGCAGAAGATTTTCTAGAATTAATTGACGATTGCTTTCTTACGCAACACATTAAGGAACCAACACGGGAAAATAATATTTTAGATTTAGTGTTAACTAACAGGGAAACACAAATTAATGACATCGAAATAGGGAGTGAGCTAGGGAACAGTGATCACAAAGTAATCAGATGGAATTCCATAGAATGGAATAGACCTGTAGGAGAAAATTCTGTTAAAGTGCCAGATTTTCGAAAAGCTGATTTTAATAGCCTAAGAAATTTTTTGGGTCAAATAGATTGGAAACTCTTGGGTATGGGGTGTGGGCCGGTCTTAGAGCGAGACATGAACCCAGTGATAGGTGACGTAAAAGGGGATTTCGATGTGGATTTAATATATAACTTATTTAAGAATATTCTAAACAAAGCACAGGAACGTAGTATACCATACAAATTGAATAGGTCGAATACTAATGACCCAAAGTGGATAACAAATAATTTAAAGAACCTTATAGGTAAAAAGAGAGCTTGGTACAAAAGGATTAAGAATGGGGAAGTCAGGTTAGAACAGGAATTCATACAACTGGTTAGAAATGTTAAAAAAGAGATTAGGAAAGCAAAAAGAAACTATGAAGTTCGCATAGCAGAGCAAGCAAAGTCAAATCCTAAAGGTTTTTTTCAGTTATATCGAACTAAGACTAGGGAAAGGATAGGTCCATTAAAATCTGAGACAGGTCAAATAACGGATAATGACAAGGAGATGAGTAGTATTTTTAACAAATATTTTATATCTGTATTTACTAAAGAAGAACTTAACAATATGCCTTCAGCCGAACAAGTCTATGTGGGTGGGGATGAGGACAGGTTGACTAGTTTAGCAGTTACCAGGGAGGATGTAATTAAACAATTAGAAAAACTAAAACCAAACAAATCCCCAGGGCCGGATGAAGTGTTTGCCAGGGTGCTTAAAGAATGCAAAGAGGAGCTTTCCGAGCCACTGTCTACCATATTTAATAAATCAACAGAGTCAGGCAGAGTGCCAGAGTCATGGAAGGTAGCTAATGTGGTACCAATTTTTAAGAAAGGAGATAGATCACTTGCGTCAAACTATCGGCCAATTAGCCTAACGTCTATTGTGGGAAAGTTACTCGAATCAATAATTGCAAATACAATTCGTCTCCATCTTGAAAAACATAAATTAATAAATGAGTCGCAACATGGTTTTACAAATGGCCGTTCATGTTTAACAAATTTGCTAACTTTTTATTCCAGCATAGTTGAGGCAGTTGATAGTGGTAAGGATTGTGATGTTGTGTACCTTGACTTTAGCAAAGCTTTTGATACAGTGCCACATGAAAGACTAATTAAAAAAAATAGAAGCTCATGGTATTGGGGGGTGCTATATTAACTTGGATTAGGGCATGGCTATTCCAAAGGAAACAGAGAGTTAGTATAAATGGGGTTAAGTCAGAGTGGGATAATGTTGTTAGTGGAGTACCTCAGGGCTCTGTCCTGGGACCTCTGTTGTTTATAATATATATAAATGATTTAGATTCAGGTTTGAGTAGCAACATTTGCAAATTTGCCGATGATACGAAAATCGGTAGGGAAATTAATTCGGAGGAGGACTCACTATCACTTCAAGTTGATCTAGATAGGGTTTTGAAATGGTCAAATGATTGGCAAATGCAGTTTAATGCTGATAAATGTAAAGTTCTGAGGCTAGGAAATGATGATAGAGTTACAAGATACAAGCTAGATGGTGTTGAGATTGCGAAGTCGGATTGCGAAAGGGATCTGGGAGTTATGATTAGTAAGAATTTAAAACAAAAGGATCAATGCATGAATGTTCGTAATAAGGCGAATAGGACACTGGGATTTATTAATCGAAGCGTTAGTAACAAGACACCTGGTGTGGTTCTTAAGCTATATCTTGCTCTGGTTAGGCCCCATTTAGATTATGCAGTTTAGTTTTGGTCGCCGTATTATAGAATGGATATAAATTCACTTGAACGTGTCCAACGTAGGATGACTAAGTTAATTCCCCAAATTAGAAATCTTTCATATGAAGAAAGATTAACAAAGCTTAAGTTGCATTCACTGGAAAGGCGAAGAGTTAGGGGTGACATGATAGAGGTTTACAAGTGGATGAATGGACATAACAGGGGGGATATTAATAGGGTATTACAAATATCAACACAAGACAGAACACGAAACAATGGGTATAAATTGGATAAGTTTAGATTTAGGAAAGACTTGGGTAAATACTGGTTTAGTAACAGGGTTGTTGATTTGTGGAACCAATTGCTTCATAACGTGGTGGAGGTGGTGTCCCTCGATTGTTTCAAGCGCGGGTTGGACAAGCATATGAGTGCGATTGGGTGGTTATAGAATAGGAGCTGCCTCGTATGGGCCAATAGGCCTTCTGCAGTTGCCTTTGTTCTTATGTTCTTATGTTCTTAACTTGTGTTTGGAGGCTGTGAGGAACGTGTTGGGTAGCTTGTGTCTGGAGGCTGTGAGGAACGTGTTGGGTAACTTGTGTCTGGAGGCTGTGAGGAACATGTTGGGTAACTTGTGTCTGGAGGCTGTGAGGAACGTGTTGGGTAACTTGTGTCTGGAGGCTGTGAGGAACGTGTCGGGTAACTTGTGTCTGGAGGCTGTGAGGAACGTGTCGGGTAACTTGTGTCTGGAGGCTGTGAGGAACGTGTTGGGTAACTTGTGTCTGGAGGCTGTGAGGAACGTGTCGGGTAACTTGTGTCTGGAGGCTGTGAGGAACGTGTTGGGTAACTTGTGTCTGGAGGCTGTGAGGAACGTGTTGGGTAACGTGTGTCTGGAGGCTGTGAGGAACATGTTGGGTAACTTGTGTCTGGAGGCTGTGAGGAACGTGTTGGGTAACTTGTGTCTGGAGGCTGTGAGGAACATGTTGGGTAACTTGTGTCTGGAGGCTGTGAGGAACGTGTTGAGTAACTTGTGTCTGGAGGCTGTGAGGAACGTGTTGGGTAACTTGTGTCTGGAGGCTGTGAGGAACGTGTTGGGTAACTTGTGTCAGGAGGCTGTGAGGAACGTGTTGGGTAACTTGTGTCTGGAGGCTGTGAGGAACGTGTTGGGTAACTTGTGTCTGGAGGCTGTGAGGAACGTGTTGGGTAACGTGTGTCTGGAGGCTGTGAGGAACGTGTTGGGTAACTTGTGTCTGGAGGCTGTGAGGAACGTGTTGGGTAACTTGAGGGTGTGTGTAGAGCCGCTCATCTCTGAGCCTTCATCCCCTCACACCGTGACACGCCGCCCGCGTTACAACATTAATGTCTCAGCACAAATATGTCATAATTTACAGTTTCTTGAAGATGTAGCAGATGAGGAAAATGAGGAAGACAGCATTAAGGGCACTTAAGACAACGCCTAAGATAGAGGCGCTGAGGAACCCTGGCGAGTGGCACACAGCTGTTGAGTCTCCTGCTGGGGTTGACAAGTATATGTTACACGCTGGTATATGGCAGCTGGGAAAGTCATATTATATATCTTTCTCGCGATATCTCCAAAACTATGACTAGAGTCGTGTTTCATGCACTTACAGCCCGTACTGTAAATACACCTTAATCCTCCTACACAATCCCCTTAATCAACCTTACAGATGCCAAAAAATGTACAACACCTTGCTAATTAAATTAACCCAATCTAATTCAGATCTAATTATACAACTAATAGTTTGCCTAGAAAACAAATTAAACGAAATTGATCAGTTGCATTTGCACTTAATTATCGAAGTGTTTCCTCCCTCGACTGTCTCCACTCTCTGCCTAGTTCCCACCCTCTTTCTTGTATCTACCCCTCATCCCTCATCCCCACCCTCTTCCTTGTGTCTACCCCTCATCCCTAGTCCCCACCCTCTTCCTTATACCTACCCCTCATCCCTAGTCCCCACCCTCTTCCTTATACCTACCCCTCTGTTACGGACCCGAGTCCAGCGTCCGAGCACGGAGCAGTGACGACATCGCCCTCTGTGAGTCTGCTCCCGAAACCACCTACAAATGGACAGCGCCATCTAGTGAGGGCGGGATATACCGGCCACAGGGGCTGGTTTCCCGTGTTAATCAGCTTGTATCGTAGCCGCTGCTGACCTCTGGTGAGGTGGCGCTTAGACAGCAACGCCATCTATGGAGTGGATAGGTGGATGTTTGTGTCTAAGCCTGTAAGTGAGGTGCCCTAGAGTGTTCCCATCACTAATGCCGTGTCTGATTACAGAGTCGACCTGGGACTGCTGTATTGGACGATGGATCAGTCTACCCAAGGCAGCCATAGTCTCTCCACGTGTTTGCTGCAGAAGCTGTGAGTCACCCCCGGATGAACACTGTTGAGTGTGTTAGCCTGCCTGTGACGTGGCAGTACCAGGAATCGTCTTATCTGGGGGCTGGCTGGTGGAAGAGACTAGCCACTGTGGTGCTATAGAGAGGAGAGTGATCAGCGGGATCACACGAGGCTCCTGCCTAGGGCTCGCAACCCTAGTATCGGTCGTGGAGTGGCCTACACAGCGGAGCTGATCGGAACCTGCCAGCTACAGGCTGGATTGTGGTTGAAGGCCTCCACGACGGTGCACCCAGTGGGACTGTGATTTGGCTGGCCTGTGGCCGGGGTAGATTCGACGAAAGAATCAGAGGATTCATCGTGGACCACGACGAAGAGAACCAGGGCTACTCATCGTGAGCACCGTGGAGCATCCCGTGTCTTCAGAGGAAGACGATTCTGTACATTGTGTATTTATACCCCCCGTGTGACAGTTTATATATTTATTTATGGTGGTGGTGATTATATATAAATATCTGAGCATTTGTATCCCATCCGCTTTAATTTACTTGCATTACGGAACACACCCCTTGAAAGCCACTACTAACTTGGGGCCGGATACCCAAACTCTAATAACATCAGAGAAGAACCCGGTTACGCCTCAGTAGGGCCGTAACATAATTGGCATCCCCAGCGGGATGCGACCCCTTGTCAAGTATGTTTGACAGGGGTGGTGACGTAGCGCAATCCCCTGTAAATAATTCCCCTGTGTGTAACTATTAGGACGTTATACGTCCTGTGCGGTGCTCGGAGTGATTCCGTGCAATATTGTAGAGTGCGGTGCTCGCTGTGATTAAGTGCAATATTGCATAGTGCGGTGCCCGGTGTAATTACGTGCAACAGTGGCAAGTGAAGTGCTCGGTGCATTGAGTGCTAAAGTGAAGCGGTGTGTTAAGTGCTAGTGCTCCATCTAAGTGACAATGGCAGAAAAAGCGACCATCGACGATCTGGACGATGTTCAGGCCTTTCTGAACAAGGAGGACTGTCTTGCCAGATTGAAATATCTGGGAAAACAGGAACTCGCATTAGTAAATGCCTATCTGGAGATAAAGATACGTGCCAGTGATTCCGGTGTGGAGATCTTGTCCAAGGTTCACCGGCATTTGAAGGCCGAAGAGAAACAGGAAAGTGAGGCACAAAGTACAAAAGAAAGTGAGGAAGTAGCTTCTGCTGAAAAGGAAGATAAGGCCAGTGACATTGACAGTGATGCAGGTGAGCTGAATATAAGCTTTCTAACTGTCAAAATGCGTGCCTTGGAAATAAATCGTGAGATAGAATGGAAGAAATTAGAATTAGAACGAGAATTAAAAGATAAAGAATTGGAGATGAGGCGTTTAGAACTAGAAAGAGAAGAAAGAAGAGAAGAACGAGAAAGAGAAAGAGAAGAGCGAGACAGGCAAGAACGACGAGACAGAGAGGAAAAAGAGAGACAACATGAGCGAGAAGTATTGCGATTAGGCGGTGGGAGGCAAACAATGGAAACGAGTAGTTTCGATCCGGTAAGGAACATCAAAATGGTCCCGAAGTTCAACGAGAAGAAAGTTTCGAAGTTCTTTGCAGCCTTCGAGAAGGTCGCAGCCTCTTTGGAATGGCCAAAGGAGAATTGGGCCATCATGATACAGTCCGTCTTGACTGGGAAGACTCAAATCGCTTACTCCACGTTGTCCCTTGATGACTCCGGTGACTACGACAAGGTGAAGAAGGTAGTGCTCATGGCTTACCAATTGGTACCTGAGGCTTACAGGCAGAAGTTCAGGAACCTGAAAAAGACCTCGGAGCACACTTTCACCGAATTCGCGACCATCAAGGAGCGGCTTTTCCAAGAGTGGTGTGCCTCTCGGAAGGTGGAGACCAAAGAAGACCTCGAGCAGCTCATACTGTTAGAGGACTTCAAAGACTGTCTGTCTGGAGATCTGAAGACGTACTTAGAGGAACAGCAGGTAGAGAACTTACGTGCGGCAGCTACCATGGCTGAAGAGTACATCTTAACGCATAGGTCTTCCACTAGGTATGTCCCGAGGAATTACCCACGTCTGTTTGGTAAGCCTTGTCAGGAAGAAGAAAGACCCGTCCCACAAAGCGCTGTGAAGACGCCCCCAAGTAGCCCTCGAAGGACTAGTCCTAACAGTCCGAAACACCGGAGTCCGAGGAGGAATATGGTGTGTTGGACTTGTGGGCAGAAAGGGCATGTAGCTGCTATGTGCCGAGGCAGAAGAGGTAGCGGCCCACGTAGGGAGGTGATGTTGGTGAGCTGTGTGACACCACCAGTAGGAAGCCAGTCTATGACTAGTCAGGAAGAACCAGTATTGTTTGCGCCTCACACTTCAAGCGGGTATGTATCGAGTGATCATACTGGTAGATCAGTTGTAGTGCTCAGAGATAGTGGAGCAGCCCAGTCCCTGATCGTGAGAAACTCGTTACCCGAGGGAGTGAGAGTGGACGGGAGACAAAAGGTTGTCCTGGTCGGGTTTCCTAGGACGCGGTACGTTGCCCCCTTAGTGCCGATACATCTAGACTCGCCTTACTTCAGCGGCACATGTGCGTTGGCAGTAGTTGATACCTTGCCTATAGCGGGGATTGACGTGATACTAGCCAACGACTTGGTGACAGGTTGGGACTACAAACATCTCAAGGTTGTGGACGAGCCAGCCGGAGCAGGCATAAGGTCTAAAGTAACAACAGGAGACAGTGGTAATATCCAAGTACAGACAGACATGGAATTAGATAACGTGTTTAATCCTTCCTCTCGCCTACAGGTTGACAGCATTCTGGCTGAGCCTCCTGATTCTTCTCCCGACGAAGAACATGCGGTTAAGGAGGCAGAAGCGACTGAGCAAGAAGAGAGGCCTCGTGTACAAGCACCCACGGATACCCAAGAGTCTGGAGTGAAGGCGGACGAGTACTTGCGGTATGGCAAAGTACAATGTATACTGAACCGGTCCGAGATTCCCCAGACGTCGGAGGTATGTGAGGTATGTGCGAAAGTTCTAGTGCCCTCTTCGGTCCAAACCAGGCTAATGGATATAGCCGGTTATGGACATTACAGGCTCAGGAAACTTGTCCCTAAGTTAGCCAAATGTTTCTTGGCGGTATTTTGTTTTATTCTTATGTGTGTTCTCAGTAAGGACCAGTGGACGACCCGACGGATGATGGCTCCCATGAACATCGCGAAGAGATCCCAGGGATTGGAGATTTGCACTGCGAGTGTTGCAGTCAAAGGAGGGACCTGGAAGGTGATGGTAGATACAGGAGGTATGAGAAGTGATATTATGAGTGACTGTTTCCGACAGGTTGACACCCCCCGCGTGATTGCTGAGCCTAGCTGCAGCGTTATATGGAACGTTGGTCGACCTGACGGTGGCAGAGCGAATACCATCTTCGATGTACGAACAGCCCTGTTGGGACTAGGTGTGGACCTAGTAGAGGCGTATGCTGTAAGTACTGACTTACCCACTATCGCTGTCACTCTAAATTATCAGACCCCTGTATTCCAGGTTCCCGTCTCCCTGAAGGACTACCGGACCGGTACCAGAAATGCCGTCTGTGACCAGCCATCATCGGTGCCACGACACAGGGAAGTGTCGATTCACCCCAGATCGCGTCTATACCGATCCTTACTCGAAGCACGTGAGATTATGCCCCTGCTTGACATCTCAGTGAAGGTGTGGAAAATCACATCAGGCAGGTCATTGCCTTCCATCTGCAAGTTTCCTTTGTGCCAGAGTTTCTCATTAGGACAGTTCTGTGGACAAGACATCCTCGCCACTCAAGTTCATAGTGTACGTAGTCCGTTTGGAGTTATACCCATGTACTAATTTGGTTTGTATTTTTCTTTTAGAAACCCAAACCAAATTCTTTTTGGTGGGGAGGTGTTATGGACCCGAGTCCAGGGTCCGAGCACGAAGCAGTGACGACATCGCCATCTGTGAGTCTGCTCCCGAAACCCCCTCCAAATGGACAGCGCCATCTAGTGAGGGCGGGATATACCGGCCACAGGGGCTGGTTTCCTGTCTTAATCAGCTCGTAACGTAGCCACTGCTGACCTCTGGTGAGGTGGCGCTTAGACAGCAACGCCATCTATGGAGTGGATAGGTGGACGTTTGTGTCTAAGCCTGTAAGTGAGGTGCCCCTAGAGTGTTCCCATCACTAATGACGTGTCTGATTACAGAGTCACCTGGGACTGCTGTATTGGACGATGGATCAGTCTACCCAAGGCAGCCATAGTCTCTCCACATGTTTGCTGCAGAAGCTGTGAGTCACCCCCGGACGAACACTGTTGAGTGTGTTAGCCTGCCTGTGACGTGGCAGTACCAGGAATCGTCTTATCTGGGGGCTGGCTGGTGGAAGAGACTAGCCACTGTGGTGCTATAGAGAGGAGAGTGATCAGCGGGATCACACGAGGCTCCTGCCTAGGGCTCGCAACCCTAGTATCGGTTGTGGAGTGGCCTACACAGCGGAGCTGATCGGAACCTGCCAGCTACAGGCTGGATTGTGGTTGAAGGCCTCCACGACGGTGCACCCAGTGGGACTGTGATTTGGCTGGCCTGTGGCCGGGGTAGATACGACGAAAGAATCAGAGGATTCATCGTGGGCCACGACGAAGAGAACCAGGGCTACTCATCGTGAGCACCGTGGAGCATCCCGTGTCTTCAGAGGAAGACGATTCTGTACATTGTGTATTTATACCCCCCATGTGGCAGTTTATATATTTATTTATGGTGGTGGTGATTATATATAAATATCTGAGCATTTGTATCCGCTCCCCTTTAATTTACTTGCGTTACGGAACACACCCCTTGAAAGCCCCTACTAACTTGGGGCCGGATACCCAAACTCTAATAACATCAGAGAAGAACCCGGTTACGCCCCACTTGGGCCGTAACACCCTCATCCCTAGTCCCCACCCTCTTCCTTATACCTACCCCTCATCCCTCATTCCCACCCTCTTCCTCATATCTACCCCTCATTCCTAGTCCCCTCCCTCTTCCTTATACCAACCCCTCATCCCTCATCCCCACCCTCTTTCTCATATCTACCCCTCATCTCTAGTCTCCACCCTCTTTCTTATACCTACCCCTTATCCCTAGTCCCCACCCTCTTCCTTGTATCTACCCCTCATCCCTAGTCCTCACCCTCTTCCTTATACCTACCCCTCATCCCTCATCCCCACCCTCTTCCTTATACCTACCCCTCATCCCTAGTCCTCTCCCTCTTCCTTATATATACCTTTACCCTTGTTCCCACCCTCTTCCTGGTATCTACCCTCACCCTAAACACCACCCTCTTCCTGGTATCTACCCTCACCCTAAACACTACCCTCTTCCTGGTATCTAACCTCACCCTAAACACCACCCTCTTCCTGGTATCTACCCTCACCCTAAACACTACCCTCTTCCTGGTATCTACCCCTCACCCTAAACACTACCCTCTTCCTGGTATCTACCCTCACCCTAAACACTACCATCTTCCTGGTATCTACCCTCACCCTAAACACCACCCTCTTCCTGGTATCTACCCTCACCCTAAACACCACCCTCTTCCTGGTATCAAGTGAAAGGGAACTTGAGTACAGCTCAAGTATTACCTTGAGCTGCACGTGTTGTGCAGTTGCCGATACACTGGGCGATGTACACAGGTCCTTTGAGTCCTTCTCTGTGGAAGGTGAGGTTCTTGTCTCCCAGGTCCATGATACTGTCCAGCTGGCGTCCCTCAGCGTCCAGGACCTGTAAGACAAGGAACCACAAGTCTGGTCAGTGTTGTTACTTTCACAATGTTTCCAGTTTTATTGTTATAACCACAACCCCTTTTACAGACGATGAGTCTGTAAAAGTGACCCTGACAGGGGTGTCAGGGTCGGAATGGGGTGTGGGTGGGGAGAGGGAGGGTTATCTTGAGATGATTTCGGGGCTTTAACGTGGCTGAAGAAATGAAGAGTAAACCACACACCAGAAGACGAGGAGACGACGTTTCGCTCCGTCCTGGACCATTATCAAGTGATGGGAGTGAGGATGTTCTTGTTATTGTTTTAGATTCAGCTACTCTGAACAATAAGTTCCGAGTAGCACGGGCTATGGTGACCCCGTAGTGGACTTACCTGGCACAGGAGCGGGGCTTTAACTTGCGGGAGCCAAGGAGGCACGGGGCATTAAGTAAGGCAAGAGAGAGGTGAGGAGGAGGAAATTCCTAAGAACAAGGCGGAAGGTACGGATGGGATAAGTGTAATAATGGGGTGTAAGAAGTGGTAATAATGGATATAAGAATGGGAACGTAAGAATAAGAGGAGAAAGAAAATGAAAAAGAAAGAGAAAAAGGTTTATGTTTGGTCACGTTTGTTAGAAATGTTAGAGCATTTGAGTATGTACTGTGAAAGGGAAGAGTCAACAGCAACAAAGCCTCGCCCCTCATGGACTAAGGTTCATGTTGGGAAGGTTGTGTATCAGAGCCCAGTCAACAAGACGGCGTCTGTGAAGAGTAGAGGCACGAAAGATTATTTTAGAAGACCAATCAATAGGATGATTAGAATCCCTAACATGACAGAAGAGAGCATTGTTTGCGTCTGCTGACTTAACACTTCTTTTGTGTTCCTTAAGTCTGTCATTCAGTGTACGGCCAGTTTCCCCAAAGTATTGAACAGGACAAGACGAACAGGAAATAAAGTAGACACCAGCAGCATAAGAAGCAGGAGGAGCAGTGTGAACCAGATTACTACGAAGAGTGTTAGTTTGTCGAAAGGCGGACTTTATGTCAAGATAATTCTTAGCTCTACGAGGAACTCAAAGATCAATAGACTGTGATCACTCATTCCCAAGGGGGCTTCCAACTTAACT
This sequence comes from Procambarus clarkii, assembly GCF_040958095.1. NCBI lineage: Eukaryota > Metazoa > Arthropoda > Malacostraca > Decapoda > Cambaridae > Procambarus > Procambarus clarkii. The sequence continues at coordinate 31,908,857 of NC_091211.1, read as the reverse complement.
TCCCTTATATCCGACTCATTTAGGGTAAATATCAGATCAAGCATGGTTGGTTCATCCTCTCCTCTCATTCTTTGTCGGTCCCTTGACGTGTTGGCTTAGAAAGTTTCTTGTTGCCACGTCCAGCAGCTTAGCTCTCCATGTGTCT
>NC_091211.1:31893712-31903712 GCF_040958095.1 Procambarus clarkii | reverse complement strand
TGTTATTATTACGTGTGAACATTTCATCTATTTCCACTTTATCAATTCCCCTGAGTATTTTATATGTCCCTATCATATCTCCTCTCTCCCTTCTTTTCTCTAGTGTCGTTAGGTTCAGTTCCTTCAGCCGCTCTTCATATCCCATCCCTCGTAACTCTGGGACAAGCCTCGTCGCAAACCTCTGAACCTTCTCCAGTTTCTTTATGTGTTTCTTCAGGTGGGGGCTCCATGATGGCGCGGCATACTCTAAGACGGGTCTCACGTAGGCAGTGTAAAGTGCCCTAAAAGCTTCCTCATTTAGGTTTCTGAATGAAGTTCTAATTTTCGCCAGTGTAGAGTACGCTGCTGTCGTTATCCTATTTATATGTGCCTCAGGAGTTAGATTAGGTGTCACATCCACTCCCAGGTCTCTTTCTCGAATCGTTACAGGTAGGCTGTTCCCCTTCATTGTGTACTGTCCCTTTGGTCTCCTGTCACCTGATCCCATTTCCATAACTTTACATTTACTGGTGTTAAACTCCAGTAGCCATTTCCCTGACCATCTCTGCAGCCTGTTTAAGTCCTCTTGGAGGATCCTACAATCCTCGTCTGTCACAACTCTTCTCATTAATTTTGCGTCATCTGCAAACATTGACATGTATGATTCCACTCCTGTAAACATATCATTTACGTAAATTAGAAAGAGGATTGGTCCCAGCACCGATCCTTGAGGTACTCCACTTGTTACTGTTCGCCAGTCCGACTTTTCGCCCCTTACCATTACCCTCTGGCTCCTTCCTGTTAGGTAGTTCTTCACCTATACTAGGGCCTTTCCGCTTACTCCTGCCTGCCTCTCAAGTTTGTATAGCAGTCTCATGTGCGGTACCGTATCAAAGGCCTTTTGGCAGTCAAGAAATATGCAGTCTGCCCAGCCTTCTCTGTCCTGCCTTATCCTTGTTACTTTATCATAGAATTCTAAAAGGTTTGTTAGGCATGATTTCCCTGTCCAGAACCCATGTTGGTGCTTGTTTACAAACCCAATGCTCTCCAGGTGTTCAACAAGTCTTAGCCTAATTATTCTTTCAAGTATTTTGCAGGGGATGCTTGTCAGTGATACGGGTCTGTAGTTAAGTGCCTCCTCCCTATCACCTTTTTTGAAAATCGGTACGACATTTGCCTCCTTCCAGCAACTGGGCAATTCTCCCGACATAAGTGACTCATTAAAGATCATTGCCAGAGGCACGCTGAGAGCCTGCGCTGCCTCTTTAAGTATCCACGGTGATACTTTGTCTGGTCCAACAGCTTTATTTGCATCCAGTGTTGTCAACTGTTTCATTACATCCTCTGCTGTCACCTCTATATCTGATAGTCTTTCATCTTGGGTAATCTCTTCTAACAAAGGGAGCTGCTCAGGCTCGGTTGTGAACACTCCATGGAATTTTGCATTCAGTACCTCGCAGATTTCCTTGTCGCTTTCTGTATATGCCCCTTCTGTTTTCCTCAGTCTTGTCACTTGGTCATTTACCGACATCTTCCTTCTTATATGGCTATGTAGTAATTTTGGTTGCTTTTTCGCTTTGACTGCAATATCATTCTCATAATTTCTTTCCGACACTCGTCTTATGTTAATGTAATCATTCCTAGCTCTGTTACATCTAATCCTGTTGTCCTCTGTCCTTTGTCTTCTGTACTTCCTCCACTCCCTCCTGCTTCTCACCTTTGTTTCCTGACACTGTCTATTAAACCATGGGTTATTATATTCCCTCCTGCTTTTTTCCTTTATTGTTGGAATAAATCTATCTTCAGCCTCCTTGCATTTCAATATGACTTGGTTCATCATACCTTGCACTGTTTTTCCTCTAAGTTCTTCCTCCCACTGCACTTCTCCCAGGTAGTCCCTTATCCTTCTGTAGTCCCCTTTTCTGTAATCAAGTCTCCTTTCCCGGACCTCTTGTCCTTTGGTCACAATTTTAAACTCCATCATGTAGTCAAAGACTAGGACACAATGGTCACTAGCTCCTAGTGGTATTTCATGTTCCAACTGCTCGATGTCTTCTACATTCTGAGTGATAATGAGATCTAATAGGCTGGGCGTATCCCCTCCTCTTTCCCTAGTATCTTCTTCCACATGCTGTGTTAGGAAATTCCTGTCAATAACGTCTACCAGCTTCGCTCCCCAGGTCTCTTCCCCGCCATGGGGATTCCTCGTTTCCCAATCTATCTCTCCGTGATTTAGGTCCCCCATGACCAGCAGCTTCGCTCTCATTCTATGCGCTAAAGTTGCTGCCCTCTGCAGTTCATCCATACATGTCTTGTTGCTGTCCTCGTACTCCTGCCTGGGCCTTCTACTGTTTGGTGGGGGATTGTAGAGTATCAAGATTACAATCTTCTTCCCATCCACTGTCAGAGTTCCATGTATGAAGCTTGTGCTTTCATTGGTACCCGGATTTTCCAGCTCATCAAACTTCCATTTCCGCTTTATTAGTAGTGCCACTCCTCCTCCCTGTCTCTGTGTCCTTTCTTTTCTTATCACCTGGTACCCCTCTGGAAAGATTGCATCCGAGATCATACCATTTATTTTAGTTTCCACTATTGCCACTATGTCTGGGTCTGCCTCACTCTTTCTTTTATCTCTTCTGCTTTATTGGCTACCCCATCAGCATTGGTGTACCAAACCTTGAGACTCTTCTTGGAAACTCGGGTGTCAGAGTTCCCCCCTTTCACCAGGGGTCTGGGGGAAACTGGGGGGTGTCTGGGGGGCAAGTGGGGGCTGTGGGGGTGAGTGGGGGGGGGTGCTAGGGGGGTGCCTGGGAGTGCCTGGTAGGCGAATGGGGTCTGGGCATCTAGGGGGGTAGGAAGGGCATACTGGGTCTGAAAGTTAGGGGTCTGAATAGCATAGGGGGGCTGAGAAATAGAGTGAGACTGAGAGTCAGATAGAGGTTGAGAGGTTGGGGGGGGAGAGGGATACTGAGGGCGGAGAGCTGAGATGAGAATGGAGCATGGGTGCTGGGAGTGGAAGAGAGGGTATATTAGTTAGGGGGGAATCGGGGGTAGGTGGGGGTTTTGGGGTAGAAGAGGGGAAGAGGGAGATGGGGGAAGGTGTTAGGGGGTCACAAGGTGAGGGGGTTAAATGTGGGTTGGAGGTGCATAGGAGGGGTGAGGGTTGGGTGGGGTTTGGGGGTGAGTGGAAGAGGGGTGCAGTGGAAGCTGGGATGGAGTAGATGGAATTGAAGTCAATGGGGTAGAAGGGGCAGGGAAGTAGGAAGGGGTATTTGGGGAGGGGGGATGGGAAGGTGGGTTTGGGGAGGGCATGGCTTGACCCACTGGGGTCGCTGACAAGTGTGATGTAGCAGGGGCAGGGGAATCGTTGGGGAGGTGCAAATGTGGAAGGGACAGGGGGGTTTTGGGAGGCTGAGGCAAGGGGGAGGTATAGGAGGGCTGAGTTGGGGAGGATGCGACCTGGGAGGTGACCTGGGAGGTGGCCTGGGAGGTGACCTGGGATGTGACCTGGGAGGTGAGACTACCTGAAAGGCTAGTTCGGTGTCGTTGTTGCCATCTATTTTTGTGGGCTATTTGCTCATCTTTCGTCATAAACCTCTCTATAAACACATTGTAATGGGTTTCACTTCCTCTGAGTAAATGCTTGGTCCTCATTATGTACTCCACTGCCTCCTCATTGGAGAATTGCACCAGAACAGGTCTATTCTTGGTACAATTGTAAGGTCCAACCCGTCGATTTATATCCACCTCGTGTTCTGCCATTCCTGCTCCAATACACCTCAATATCTCGTGCAATTCGTATTTTTCTGTTTCTATTCTCTCTTGTCTTGTTGGTGCCCTAGATTCGAATAATCCATGTATTATAATAGACCGTCTCCTCGGTAATTCATTGTCATGCTGGTAGCCTGTCCCCTGGGGATTCCCCATCCCAACCGTAGTCACTAACCCATCCCCCACTAATCCTCTATCCTTAGCCATGCTGCTAATCCTTCCTAATTCGTTTGTGATACGAGCACATTCCCTCTCCCAGTCCTCTCTTCCCTTCCTAATCTCTTCCTGAACATAGAGCATAAGTTCTTGTTTCTGCCTCTCTACCGCATCCTGTATTTGCTGAAATACCTCACTTTTAATCCCCTGGATTAGATGCTCCAACCAATCACTCCTTCTCTCTACAAATTTCCCTATTAATTTGTCTATAAATCTGTCCTCCTCCTCATCCCTGCTGGTAATTGACCTTGAACCCCTTCTAGTCATTGCAGTAACAATCTAGCCAAAAAAAGGCGCTCCTCAATACCTTGCACAATCTGCTAACAAAATAGGTGAGTGAATCTCCAATCGTCGTCCCACGTGGTGGTATAAGGGTTGCTGTGTGTGTGTGTGTGTGTGTGTGTGTGTGTGTGTGTGTGTGTGTGTGTGTGTGTACTCACCTAGTTGTACTCACCTAGTTGTGCTTGCGGGGGTTGAGCTCTGGCTCTTTGGTCCCGCCTCTCAACTGTCAATCAACAGGTGTACAGGTTCCTGAGCCTATTGGGCTCTATCATATCTACACTTGAAACTGTGTATGGAGTCAGCCTCCACCACATCACTTCCTAATGCATTCCATTTGTCTACCACTCTGACACTAAAAAAGTTCTTTCTAATATCTCTGTGGCTCATTTGGGCACTCAGTTTCCACCTGTGTCCCCTAGTGCGTGTGCCCCCTTGTGTTAAACAGCCTGTCTTTATCAACCCTGTCAATTCCCCAATTCCCCCCTAACTCTTCTGTCTTCCAACGAAGTGAGGTTTAATTCCCGTAGTCTCTCCTCGTAGCTCATACCTCTCAGTTCGGGTACTAGTCTGGTTTCAAACCTTTGAACCTTTTCCATTTTAGTCTTATGCTTGACTAGATATGGACTCCATGCTGGTGCCGCATACTCCAGGATTGGTCTGACATATGTGGTATATAATGTTCTGAAAGATTCCTTACACAAGTTTCTAAAGGCCGTTCTTATGTTAGCCAACCTGGCATATGCTGCTGCTGTTATCCTCTTGATATGAGCATCAGGGGACAGGTCTGGCGTGATATCAACCCCCATGTCTTTCTCTCTCTCGGACTCTTGAAGTATTTCATCTCCCAAGTGATACCTTGTATCTGGTCTCCTGCTTCCTACCCCTATCTTCATTACATTACATTTGCTTGGATTAAACTCTAACAGCCATTTGTTCGACCATTCCTGCAGCTTGTCCAGGTCTTCTTGAAGCCTCAAGCTGTCCTCCTCTGTCTTAATCCTTCTCATAATTTTGGCGTCGTCAGCAAACATTGAGAGGAATGAGTCTATACCCTCTGGGAGATCATTTACGTATATCAGAAACAGGATAGGTCCAAGTACAGAGCCCTGTGGGACTCCACTGGTGACTTCACGCCAGTCTGAGGTCTCACCCCTCACTGTAACTCTCTGCTTCCTATTGTTTAGGTACTCCCTTATCCACTGGAGCGCCCTACCAGTTACTCCTGCCTGTTTCTCTAGCTTATGCATCAACCTTTTATGGGGTACTGTGTCAAAGGCTTTCCGACAGTCCAAAAAAATGCAGTCCGCCCACCCTTCTCTTTCTTGTTTAATCTTTGTCACCTGATCGTAGAATTCTATCAATCCTGTAAGGCAAGATTTACCCTCCCTGAACCCATGTTGATGGGTTGTCACGAAGTCTCTTCTCTCCAGATGTGTTACTAGGTTTTTTCTCACAATCTTCTCCATCACCTTGCATGGTATACAAGTTAAGGACACTGGCCTGTAGTTCAGTGCCTCTTTTCTGTCACCCTTTTTGTATATTGGTACTACATTAGCAGTCTTCCATATTTCTGGTAGGTCCCCCGTTTCCAGTGACCTACTATACACTATGGAGAGTGGTAGGCAAAGTGCTCCTGCACACTCTTTCAATACCCATGGCGAGATTCCATCCGGCCCAACAGCTTTGTGTGTGTGTGTGTGTGTGTGTGTGTGTGTGTGTGTGTGTGTGTGTGTGTGTGTACTCACCTAATTGTACTCACCTAATTGTGCTTGCGGGGGTTGAGCTTTGGCTCTTTGGTCCCGCCTCTCAACTGTCAATCAACTGGTGTACAGATTCCTGAGCCTACTGGGCTCTATCATATCTACATTTGAAACTGTGTATGGAGTCAGCCTCCACCACATCACTTCCTAGTGCATTCCATTTATTAACTACTCTGACACTGAAAAAATTCTTTCTAACGTCTCTGTGGCTCATCTGGGTACTAAGTTTCCACCTGTGTCCCCTTGTTCGTGTCCCACCCGTGCTGAAGAGTTTGTCTTTGTCCACCCTGTCAATTCCCCTGAGAATTTTGTAGGTGGTTATCATGTTTCCCCTTACTCTTCTGTTTTCCAGGGATGTGAGGTTCAGCTCCTTTAGCCTTTCCTCGTAGCTCAATCCTCTCAGTTCCGGGACGAGCCTGGTGGCATACCGCTGAATCTTCTCTAACTTTGTCTTGTGTTTAACTAGGTATGGACTCCAGGCTGGAGCTGCATACTCCAGGATTGGTCTTACATAAGTGGTATACAGGGTTCTGAAAGATTCCTTACACAAGTTTCTGAAGGCAGTTCTTATGTTGGCCAGTCTAGCATATGCCGCTGATGATATTCTTTTGATGTGGGCCTCTGGGGACAGGTTCGGTGTGATATCAACCCCCAGATCCTTCTCTCTATTTGATTCTTGCAGGATTTCCCCTCCCAGATGATACCTTGTGTTCAGCCTCCTGCTCCCTTCGCCTAATTTCATCACCTTACACTTTCCAGAGTTGAACTTCAGCAGCCATTTTCTAGACCATTCCTCCAGTTTATCCAGGTCATCCTGTAGTCTCTGTCTATCTTCATCCGTCTTGATTCTTCTCATAATTTTTGCATTATCAGCAAACATCGAGAGGAATGAGTCTATACCCTCTGGAAGATCGTTCACATATATTAGAAACAGGATGGGTCCAAGAACTGAGCCCTGTGGGACTCCGCTGGTGACATCTCGCCACTCTGATGTCTTCCCCCTCACCGTTACTCGCTGTTTCCTGTTGCTTAAGTACTCCCTTATCCACTGGAGCACCTTCCCTTTTACTCCTGCCTGTTGCTCCAACTTTTTTAACAGCCTTTTATGGGGTACTGTGTCAAAGGCTTTTTGGCAATCCAGGAAAATGCAGTCGGCCCACCCTTCTCTTTCCTGCCTAATTTTCGTTGCCTCGTCATAAAATTCTATTAAACCTGTGTGGCACGATTTACCATCTCTGAACCCATGTTGGTGGTGCGTTACAAAGTTATTTCCCTCCAGATGCTCTACGAGCCTTTTCCTCACGATCTTCTCCAGCACCTTGCATGGTATACAAGTTAAGGAAACTGGCCTGTAATTCAGTGCCTCTTGCCTGTCGCCCTTTTTGTATATTGGGACCACGTTAGCTGTCTTCCAACTTTCTGGTAAGTCTCCTGTTTCCAGTGACCTGTTATACACCATAGAGAGTGGCACACTTAGTGCTTCTGCACCTTCCTTTAGTATCCATGGTGAGATTCTATCAGGCCCAACAGCCTTTGTCACATCTAGCTCCAGCAGACACCTTTTGACCTCATCACTGGTGAGGTCAAATTCCTCCAAGGTTTCCAAGGTTGTCGCCTCCTCATTTAGTGCAGGGGCTTCTCCTTGTTCTATTGTGAAGACCTCCTGGAATCTCTTGTTGAGTTCTTCACACACCTCCTTGTCATTCTCTGTGTATCTGTTCTCCCCTTTCCGCAGCTTCATCACTTGTTCCTTCACTGCTGTTTTCCTCCTGATATGGCTGTGGAGCAGCTTTGGTTGGGTCTTGGCTTTACTTGTGTGTGTGTGTGTGTGTGTGTGTGTGTGTGTGTGTGTGTGTGTGTGTGCGTGTGTGTGTGTGTGTGTGTGTGTGTGTGTGTGTGTGTGTGTGTGTGTGTGTGTGTGTGTGTGTGTGTGTGTGTGTGTGTGTGTGTGTGTGTGTGTGTGTGTGTGTGTGTGTGTGTGCGTGTGTGTGTACTCACCTAGTTGTACTCACCTAGTTGTGTTTGCGGGGTTTGAGCTCTGGCTCTTTGGTCCCGCCTCTCAACTGTCAATCAACAGGTGTACAGATTCCTGAGCCTACTGGGCTCTATCATATCTACACTTGAAACTGTGTATGGAGTCAACCTCCACCACATCACTTCCTAATGCATTCCATTTGTCTACTACTCTGACACTGAAAAAAAATCTTTCTAACGTCTCTATGGCTCATTTGGGCACTCAATTTTCACCTGTGTCTCCTAGTGCGTGTGCCCTTTGTGTTAAATAGTCTGTCCTTATCTACCCTATCAATTCCTCTGAGAATCTTGTATGTGGTGATCATGTCCCCTCTAACTCTTCTGTCTCCCAGTGACGTGAGGTTTGATTCTCGTAGTCTCTCCTCGTAGCTCATACCCCTCAGTTCGGGTACTAGTGGAATACCCAAAGTACAGTGTGTGTGTGTGTGTGTGTGTGTGTGTGTGTGTGTGTGTGTGTGTGTGTGTGTGTGTGTGTGTGTGTGTGTGTGTGTGTGTGTGTGTGTGTGTGTACTCACCTGGTTGTACTCACCTGGTTGTGTCTGCAGGATCGAGCATTGACTCTTGGATCCCGCCTTTCGAGCATCGGTTGTTAACAGCAATGACTCCTGTCCCATTTCCCTATCATACCTGGTTTTAAAATTATGAATAGTATTTGCTTCCACAACCTGTTCCTGAAGTGCATTCCATTTTCCCACTACTCTCACGCTAAAAGAAAACTTCCTTTACATCTCTGTGACTCATCTGAGTTTCCAGCTTCCATCCATGTCCCTTCGTTCTGTTACTATTCCGTGTGAACATTTCGTCTATGTCCACTCTGTCAATCCCTCTGAGTATTTTATATGTTCCTATCATGTCCCCCCCCCTCCCTTCTTCTTTCTAGTGTCGTAAGGCACAGTTCCCTCAGGCGCTCCTCATACCCGATCCCTCGTAGTTCTGGGACGAGTCTCGTTGCAAACCTCTGAACCTTTTCCAGTTTCATTATATGCTTCTTCAGATGGGGACTCCATGATGAGGCGGCATACTCTAAGACTGGCCTCACGTAGGCAGTGTAAAGCGCCCTAAATGCCTCCTTACTTAAGTTTCTGAATGATGTTCTAACTTTTGCCAGTGTAGAGTACTCTGCTGTCGTTATCCTATTTATATGTACCTCAGGAGATAGATTAGGTGTTACGTCCACACCCAGGTCTCAGTCGCGCGTCATCACAGGTAGGCTGTTCCCCTTCATTGTGTACTGTCCCTTTGGTGTCCTATCTCCTAGTCCCATTTCCATAACTTTACATTTGCTCTTGTTGAATTCCAGTAGCCATTTCTCTGACCATCTCTGCAACCTGTTCAGGTCCTCTTGGAGGATCCTGCAATCCTCATCTGTCACAACTCTTCTCATCAACTTTGCGTCATCCGCAAACATCGACATGTAGGACTCTACGCCTGTAAACATGTCGTTAACATATACAAGAAATAGAATTGGTCCCAGCACCGATCCTTGTGGTACTCCACTTGTTACTGTTCGCCAGTCCGACTTCTCGCCCCTTACCGTAACTCTTTGGCTCCTTCCTGTCAGGTAGTTCCTTATCCATGCTAGGACCTTTCCCCCCACCCCCGCCTGCCTCTCGAGCTTGAACAGCAGTCTCATGTGCGGTACTGTATCAAAGGCTTTTTGGCAGTCCAGAAATATGCATTCTGCCCAACCACATCTGTCCTGTCTTATCCTGGTTATTTTATCATAGAATTCCAGAAGGTTTGTTAGGCACGATTTCCCTGTCCAGAACCCATGTTGATGTTTGTTCACAAACCTAATGTTCTCCAGGTGTGCAACCGTGTGTGTGTGTGTGTACTCACCTAGTTGTACTCACCTAGTTGTGTTTGCGGGGGTTGAGCTCTGGCTCTTTGGTCCCGCCTCTCAACCGTCAATCAACAGGTGTACAGATTCATGAGCCTATCGGGCTCTGTCATATCTA